>NW_019211456.1:27141158-27183273 GCF_002443255.2 Varroa destructor | reverse complement strand
ATATATTGCTTTATGAGACTACCCGAGTTTTCAAAAGTCAAAATTAACTCATTACGATTATCCTGTACTTATTGCGATTTGAATTTTTAGAGATGCAGGCACGTGGATGCGTTGCTTTAATCCAGGAAGCATGGCTGGACATCGAGAAGCCTCGGACATTTTTGCTACTTTTCTGATTGGATGGATTATAGTAAATATCAATTTATGTTAATAGTCAGCAGCTAAGTTTCAAGTTAATGTAATAAACTATTCTGCAAATTAGCCATATGAATTGACGGTCGCAAAATGTGTCCTCTATCTTCGTAAGTTGAATTTCCTTTCTTTCATATCATTTCTCTTTGTTTTTCTTTTCCTAAATAGATTCTACCTAAAATTCTGAAATAACTTGACATAGTACATAGCACAAGACAGCAGCGGCAGGAAAATATAGAACAAAACCAGTCCTTAAACTCTCAAGTCGGTACGCACGACATTATTTCTCCGCAGCCCGTAGAAGGTAGTTAAACAACTATACTTACTGGCATAGACTTTTCATCATGTCGAATCGCGGATAGTGTTTTGCTCAATACAGCGTTTTGGCGCACTAAACACATTAGCCTCTTATATATTTTTCCCACTGGTTTATCTATGATAAAAAAAAAGGCACGGATACACGGCGTCATTCTGTTTAGTTCACGTTGTTTTACAAATGATCGCACATAAGTAATTTGATTCGATGGATGAGTCAGCCATTTTTTCCTCGATTGAGTTCAGCACCAGTGGTGAAGATTTTCTCGCCCGAAAAGAATCGAAGATGGCTGGACAGTTCATGCCAAAAAGAGCAGATGTTTGAAGGCAGCGATTCAAATACTGTTTAGTACGCAAACGCATAAACAGACGTCTTTACAGAAGCACACAACAAAAAATGCCCACTTCGAACGGCTGTCGTGCAACTGTCGATGCAAATCGATGCGATAGATAGGATCGTTTATCTTTCACTGCCGTTGACTGATAGCTTCTGGATCTTCTTGAAAGACTACGGTTTATTTTGCTGTTTTTTTATCAGGGGTTTTCTTTTAATTAGGGCTTAACTTTTAATTAGGGCTTTTCGTCAGGCTGTTCCATGTCGTGCTGTTAACGGTATAAACAACGCAAGGACAGGCATATTGAAATGGGTCCTTCTTTTTATGCGCTGACGCGCAGTCGTCTGCTTCGGGTTGCGTATATGCCGGAGTATTCCAATGACTTTTTGTAGGATTTTCATGAATCTCATGCTTCACAAGGATCCTACGAAGTCAATCACCAAATTTAAGTTTTAAAAATTAACTTTGATATTCTGAATCGGATACGAGTAGGATGAGATATGGATTGTTGAGTTTTTTTTTTTATAACTTTGGTATCTTCCTATTGACATAAGTAGGTTTTCTTCGAATCTGTTGGGTGCTGCATGAAGATCGGCAACAGCGCATGCGGTCGGCGCCAAGCAGCCAAGAACGGCCTTGATGGAAGTTCGTTTAATGCGAAGGCACTGATCAGTAGTTGATCCTCCCTAATCTTGCGAAAGCAAACTTTTCTTTATCTCCGTCATTACGATGAACCAGCTTTTCCTTAGTGCCAGGGGTATAATATGTCTGCTGCTACAAATCGTTTTCTATTTTATTTAACGTTATCTACGCTAGGAAAAAAAGCAATCAAATTAGTAGAGCTCATGATGACATAATTTGTTGAAAGTAATAAACGTGAAAAATAAATGTAAAAAACAATAATAATAATCTGGTTCAAAGCTACACGTAAGATGAACGTGCTGCGCCTTCCTCTTCGAATAGACTTATTTATCACCTGACTGACTTTCAGTTAATTAAATGAATCATTTGTGTAGACGTGAAATGTCGCTGGTGCGCCTTTTGTCTGCTGTTTACTCGGCATACATGTTGTAAAAGCGGTTAATGAATGTAAAATAACGGGCATCCTATGGAAAAGTGCGTTTTTTTTTAAACTTACAACCACTTTGTGTTTCTAGCACATGGTACTTAAGGGATCCTGTAGGTTATATGCGATACATCATTTGCACATTGTATATTGCTATATTCGCGATAATAGAAACAATTTTTTATACCTAAAATTATTTCTTCACTGAAGTGCCTTCACATTGCCCATCACAAGTGATTCACACTGAGAATTCCCTAAGTTACTGTGTTTTATATGACTATTTACTATGCTGTCATTACTGTTACATTAGAGTATGACCGAAATAATTTTTGCGTATGAAGATAAATAAATAGTGGATAGCCGTGATGTATTTTATTCACGCTAAATGAATACAGTCTGAAGCAGTTAGATGGCCAAGAAATTTAGTTGGTCAACGTTATTGGAAAACCATTACGCATATAAAAATAGTTCTCTTTTTATTTTTGTTTTCGATTTTATTTTTGTCTCTATTAACAATACAAGTGCAGCAACGTTACGAGCGATACATCACGGCATAATATGGGGTGCGTAAGTTTCAATTGCAATTTCCGATCCTTGTCCCTACGTGAGACTCTTCAATTGGCCAGTTCTGGTGCCAGCGTGATCTGTTACTATTACACACAATGCAGCGAACAGTTTTTAATGCGGGTAGTGTTCAGATCAGCGAAACGATTTCGGCTCGTCAGTGATGATAGGTGTCGCTTGATTGATTGTGAAAATAGTAGCTAAACAAAATCGTTTAACATTATAACATCTAGGAACCTCCAGTCGTGAACTCACCTCATAGAAAAGGGCCCCATTTGCCCGAAACAGCATCACAAACTTCCCAATGTTACCATACGCAGAATGGCGGCAGCTTTCGACCTTTGCAGTATGCTACGGTAAAAATGATATGTCAGTTGTGATTTGCAAATTGTTTTTTCTGCTAAAACATGCAGACGAATTAATTTGAAACAAAATTGGCTATTATCAAATCTTGGGTCGTGTGTGATTTCGTGGTAAATGATTTGTAGCGGCCTTAGTATATTTTGCGTAATAATCCCATAATTCCGTGCATGGCGTTAACCATTTTGCTGGCCTTTTCTCGATTTCATGCTCCTGTCGTCCTTGTTGGCCAGGCCTACTTATTATTCGTCATCTTCTTCTTCGCCGACGCGTTTTGTTATTTCTGGTCGTATTACTTCTACCCTTACGCTCTGCCATATTCATACTGGTATTATCCCTTTTATCGGTACTATCCGATAAAACTCGAAGGAGATAAACATGGTTTATCTATAACTCAAGCGATGATTTTAAGATTTAACAATGTTTACCAATTTATCAATAAAAACGAGCAAAGAGTACGCTATGATTACCGTCTAGTACACCATCATTTTTGTGGAGTAGTTTTTTCGACATTGCAGGATGCTGATACGTTCAGTTATTGTATTATACTAGACAGGTATTAGACTATATGGCCCCCTGAAAATAAATCTTCTTGAAATTAAATATCAACATCGATTTAATAAAAATCTCAATCAGAGAGAGATGAAACTCCCAGTCTGCGAAGTACTTATGCTTTAAAATGAAGCTAGTTGCGTGGCGCCGTCTAATTTGTATTCTTACCTAATTTTTTATCGCAGGTAAGCGTTTAATTATCTTCATTGTATATACCGAATGTTCTTGGGTGCTAAGAAAACTACAAGCACAAGCTTCTATTATCAGTGGCTTGCTTATTAGCAGCTGCGTAAGCTGCGATTTCTACAAAAATCGCGAAGGAAAATAGACCTATTGAGCTGCTTTTCGACAGGAAATGGGATCGTGCCTCACTTTTATTACTAGTTAAGGTAGACTTTGTCTGATGCGAACCTCACAATACCTCATGTCGCGTTTATTAGGGATGGCTAATACACTATATATTATATATAGGCGCGTTGGGACGGTAAATCTACTGTACGTTTTAAATAGACGTATTGGTGGTTACACACCATATATATCATACGTCATATATGGGTGCACTGAAAGGTAGGACATGCACCATACATTATTTTTTGTTTATAAAGAAGATCGGGCTTTATTAACGTTATGCAAATTGAATTTACTGGGGTTTTTTTTCCAATACGCGAAATAACTTCTAACCCAAACACTAGGGCTACTATAGAAGGCGAAATAGAAACAGAGTTAATGTCTCTAACACAGTTTTGCATCTGTCAGCAGAATAGAATAAACTGAGACAATCATTTTTATGTCATTCGAGTTGTGCACCCATTAAGAATATCAGCGATAAAATTTGAGATATATATATTAGATCTGTAGTAATATGATGATCGATATAATACAAAGCATATTAGGCCGTTAGAAGCGAACGCAATGAACTTTGAAATTCAATAACTTGAACTATGTGCCATTAGCAGGCAAAGCTGCACAATCCGCTAGAAAGTTTTCATTGAAAACTGCTTAAGTCCGTTCGAAGAAAAATGGGTCATAATAAAAAAAACACCATTTAGTGTCTGTTTCTGTTCCTCGAAAGCCACAACTCTCAAAATTTCATCGAAAACTTGCTTGCGATGAACATCAAGGGCGTCTGCTGGCATAAGCTACTCGTTAAAAATGAAACAATAAATGCAACCTGCTCTTTTGAGTTCTTCAGGAAGCTTATGGACTATTGTGATGGCACGCGGTCTGTTAATCTGATGGCAACTCCAGGTCTCATTTTTACGTTTCAATTACCTCCCGAATTGGATAAATGAAAATCTAACTTTGACTTCAATTCGCTTATTTTCCCCATTTAAGCCTGACTTCCAACTAATTTAAAAGTTATTTGAACGTCCGCCGTATTGTAATAACCTTATACATTATTATTTATCAAATAATTTTTATTACATAAAATATACGTTACATAAAATAATTTTTTTCTCAATTTTTTTTTTATATATATGACAAGGTAAGCTGTGAAACAATTTAAAGCTTCAAACAGCTGGCGCAAGATGTACTAGCAACATTTATATTCTTTTCAAAACAAAATAATTCGCGTAAACTGTCCTTATAAAACGCCGCTAAAATCATTCTCCAGAGTACATCCAGGAGTATTTAATTAAGATTACATACGCGATGTAATTATTACATGCAAGATGATAAGGTTTTTTTCAAAACTTCCGGTAAGTTGTTACATACTTTGAACACAATTAGAAAAGGGAATTGCAGAAATCGTTGCAAGAAACTATGACTATAAATAGTTTTTAAGGATTACAATAACAAGCGCTCTCCTTAATATCACAAAAATTAATGAAAATCGCAAACAATTATGCTATTTGCCGAAAATTTTGGATGTACCATGCCTAAAAGACAAATATACCGTGATGTTATTTCTACGAGATCACATCTAACGAAATTGCACAATGTATTTGCGTATATATATATTTTTATTCGAAAATGTGCATCTGAAAGCTGGCCCTGATACTCAATTCTCACTCTGAGACATAATAAAAGCATTGTCTCATTGGGTAAAGAAGGGTTTGTAGGGCTAAATGTAGAGGTTACCATATGTACGCGGAATACGAACTCGTAAGACATTTCGATAAGCTGTATGGTGACTGCGACCGCCGCTATATGGTTTGTAGTTTTGATGTTTGGCAGACTTAACCCAGGAAGTTTAAAGTGGTACAATGTGTAGCTGGCCGCGGTTGGTCCGTCGTAGTCGTAACGCTTTATAAATAACGTCAAAGCCGTTCGTAATTCATTAAAATTAAGCTTTGGAAGCTTAATTAAAATCTTATCAAAAGGAGTCTTTAAAAGGCATCCGTTGACAAAGCGACTGGGTTGTAGACGAATACTCGTTTCTGAGCCATTGGGCTCGCTAAGGTCATGAACACAACTTTAGCAAAAGATTTACCAGCATGCTTTTCAACGACGTCCTGAAATACTCCGAGGTTCTGTCCGCCTTCCCCCCACCACTTCGAAAAACTTTCCTGCTGAATCTGACCCAAAGCCTGTGCCATTTCTCTAATCTGGTCACGGTTGACTTAACGCTTTAAGAGTTTTTGCGAACATTCAAGCACCTCGTAATTTAAAGTTCCTTTTCTGTGAGTTCTTGCTTTATTCCTAAGAGCCCATTATGCACTCCAGCAGAGCGTGCCGCGTTCCTAAAACGAAAAACATGGCTGAGAACAGTTTACAACAGTCATTATCAAGCGCTACTGGCATTTTATTTGGGGACACCCTAAAAATCGGGTCTCCACTTTGTTGTTTGTTATTATCGCTGCTTAGCTTCGTCATCAGATGCCTCTCATAAGGATTTACCACCGAAATATTTTGTCCAGAGCACCCAACAATGCAAAATGCACAACATATACCATGCTTAATTCTGTATAGATATATTATTGAATTTTTTTCATCGCTGGCGCTCCGTCGCTGCTAATATCGTGGAACTTTTTGATAGTTAAGTCGAAGTTCTGCAAAAGTGTGATTACGGCCGTCACGGGACTTCCGGCGCTTTTACACCGTGGATTCACACTACGCCGAGGCGGACTGCTTACGTGCCTGTAGCGGACTTCAAGTTTTTCGCGCTTAAGCTACGGTAGTTCCTTTAGGTTACGTGGGGATAGATGGAGAAGTTAACAAGGCTTTGTATAAAGGTGTATAGTATCATGGTTATAAGGTCGAATAGAGTCAATATTAAGTTATAGCCTAAAAAAACCAAAGCTGTATATAATATAAATTGATACGACTCCCAAATTGATTTTCGATATAAAGAAAAACAACCGCATTTGACGCGCTGTAGATCTGTTTTTCCTTATTTTGCCAACAATCGGAGCTCTACCCAGGTCGTGAAACCTTTGAATACGTTATTACACATAGTAACACGTGTTTTTAATAAAGTGATGTAGCGAAAAAAGTATTTCTAGGAGTTGTTTTTTTCGTTAAAGCGACTCGCTCCTGTAATGCTTTAGGTTTAGAAGGGTTTCTATTTCGTGAATCTCGGAAAACTCAAACTGTCCTTGTGCCGCCTGAACATTGTTTGTAGAACATTGAAGGAGTTATCAAATCTTTTTAAAATCCGTGGAAGTCTATTGCATTTGCGGAGGCCAGCAACACAGAGCATGTTGCTTGTAAGTTGATACCAGATTGAGAATAACTTCTCATGTGCGATAGCGGACCCCTGAACCTCCCTTGAAAATGCTAAGACCGTTGAAATCGGTCGACGGTAATCATCGTCAAAATTTGCTGCCTCTTCGTTTGAGTCGCATCTTCAATATCCTGGTCGTCATCGTTGCTGTCATACGCCTCAGGTTCTCCTGCTTGTCATGATGTTCCGGCTATAAAACTTTTCCCCACGGCGTTCTGTCTGAGAAGTTCTCGATAGTTAAGAAGTTCCCCAAGACTGCAATTACAGCAAGCATGAGATGTGTTTTCTTTACCTCAAGCAACCAGACAGACATTGTCTGACAAAAGTAAAACCAGATCCAGGTAGTCTCCGAAGAACGTGCACCCGTTTGTCGTAAGGCTAAAGGTAGCCCCCTAATTTTTCAGTGAACGCAACCATAAGGCAATGTGTTATATATATTTTATATACATACCCTATAATGTGCTCAATCGCTACGTGTCAAAGGCACTGGAACACCTGTCCAAGCCAGGATCGATTGCACGATTGGACGAATGCCCTTTTATAACTATCCCATTCGAATCTTATTAAGCAGACTAACTAAAATACTAGCTTTTGCTAATATTGTACTGATTAGTTGAGGATATGACGAAGCACAACTAGCTGACAGATGTTCTATGACTCATAGAGTCTGGATCTGAAGCAGCGCAAGTAGCAAGGGCCACTACTCAGGTTTTCCCCTCTCTCGATGCGCAGGCGCTTTGAAGGCGGTCGATGGTTGCTGCAATCGCCTTTGTGACTAGACATCGTAAGCTTTTTTGAACCTATAATTGAACGACAATGAAACAAGAACTATTATCGGATGCTCCCTGATTAGAGCAATACAGTCGTGTAGCAGCCGTGGAGGCAGCGTATTTTGCCTACAGCGTAGAGTAAGGACAATGCATCCCGTTGGTTTCATATTGTATCTCTATCCCTCACGTGTATAATAAAAAACAGCCTGGATTAAGCGCACGAAATTGGAAGTCCGTTACTTGACAAGTATCGGCCTCAATATTACCGCCCTATCTTCCGTGATGGGCTTTATATATACTTTGTACTTGTTTGTACTTATAAAAAATTATCGCAGAATCGTGTCCTGCACTGGCGTTTGGTATCGAATTGGGTTAAAGAACTATATAAAGTAGATGTGTTTGGAATCGTGAGAGTTGTACGATGACCTGAAGAACGTGAGGCGTATAAAAATACGATGTGTTGACAGAAAAGTTGAAGTTCTTGCTACCTAAAAATCTTAACCCATTGTAAATGTTCAAATTGAATAAACTATCCGTTATTGCACTAAGGGAGCCAGGTTATTTGCCATATTTTAGTAGAACTACACAAAAAAGTATTATTCGAGTTTATTCAAGATGTATTTCACAGATCTTTCTCATGAAAATATAATATTTCGTTTCTCAGTTTAGGCCATTTTTATATTCTACGTATCTCTGTACAGGGCAAGGGAAAAACTTATATATTCATTCCGCGTGCCTACCACTTAAAATGTAAGTGAACTTCGTGAAGTGCTCATCCACGTCTGTGCAGATTTGAAAGCGTGTCCCTGCTCCTCCATTTGACAAAATAAATTCGCGTAGCTTTATTATCTCTTTCAAAATCGCTTCATCTGGCAATTAGAACAAAGTTTAATGTCTACGCTCGGTCAACGCTTAAATTTAGCCGACATTTGGGTCAGTCCTATTTGTATAGCCTTCGTCTTGAATTAGATCTCTCAGGTAGAAGCATGTGGTTGTGATATAACTTGCCTTATTTTATCCGTGTTAAGGACAACTCGTGGCATGCACGAAGCTATTGTGCCGGTCAGTTTCAACTTTGGCAGTCTCCATGTTAGGACACGACGCAGGTCAAAAATTGAGACGTGCAGTTTAATGGCTTCCCTTATAGGATGTCTTGGATCAATATGCAAATATAAGTCGTACTAATAAAGTAACTCCGGATGCGTTAATTTGTTAGTAGGACGGGAAATTTGTCTATGTGTAAGCCGCCAACGTGCATGCTATATGCGTCATCAAACTTTAATTCTAATATAGTGGTAGTACAATTGGCACTATGCATAAAAGAGACACCGTTTTCTTATTGTCCTAGCGATGACTAGCATTAAGGGCCGGTATCCACTTAACCGAGTTGGACATGTGGGCAACGAACTAGGGGCTCGATTAGAAAAATCACATCTATTGCGTCATGGGCAAGAAGCACGTGAGAACTTTACTCGGCCTCTCAGCGTTCAGTTGATTTTCAGTAACGAAATGATAACCATCTAGTTATAATTCAACTGCTCGGCGAACGTTGCTTAATTTGTTCAAGAACAGCTTCCAGCTCGAAGCTAGTAACACATCCCTGTTAATAATCATGTGCTTCTAGCTGCGTGAATCACAAGATCTAAATCCGTTTTCTATTCATTCAGCTTGTCAATAAGTAAACTAATAGTAAGAAGTTGAAACTTAATTGTCCTGCTTACCTTACTGTGATGTTATTTCAGCGATTGTTAATGTGTGTTCTCTATCGCCAACAAAGAAATAAGTTCGTGAGAAGCATCAATAACGACTGTATTGGACAGATCTGGCCACGATCAACCTATCGGGAGTACAGCGCGGTCACAAACCGCATGGCAACCGTGGCCTGCGCAGTCATGTTACGTAATAGTCTCTGGCTAAATTGTATTATTCTCTGTATCTGTGTATATGCATTTTACAAACAGGCCCTGCCATAGGTGACCAAGCTCTTATTAGTCACGACAGCTAGTCCTGGTGCTTCTCAATCGTGTAGGACAGATCAATGTAAGCTAACGGTTGGTGTTCAGCTTCGTATGGACTTACCAAAATTACGAATATACGACCCTTTTTAATGCGAGGACCAATATAATTGGAGTCCGCTAGATCTGGCAGGAGATTTTCAAGCCTTGTTGTGTCTTTCGTTAGCGTTAGTTCGTCGAGCTGTCATATAATTACGCAGGACGCTGCATAAAAAAAATCGAAAAAATGAAAACAATTAAGTTCGATCTTTTCTAGCAGCATACTACAGTACAGAGCTGATATATTAGAAGACTGTAACGGAAAGAGGAAGTTGGTAAAAATATTAGCGGTATCTGTTTTCGTCGATGAGCAATACAAGTCGTGCGTCAATGAAGTATTTCGAAAAGCATTTAACACTCTACCGTTCAACTTGTTGTAAGCTTTTCCCAGTAGTCTCTTGGTGGCACTGTAAAATCAAAAATAAATGCAAGCCACTATTAGAACGGACTATTTATCCTTCTGCAAATAATCTGTGCAGATCCTAGGTACATTTTCGGCCAAAGGTGATTCATTTAAGAAATGCCGGTCAAAGCAGCGTTTGCGAGAGGACGATTGTCTTGACGATGGGCCTTTACGAACCAGGTAACGTAATTATCATTAAAAAAATGATCATCAAATCCGTATTAACCTTGCTTATAAACAGGTGTATACCAACGAAAGTAATACTTAACTCTGTTGAGAATGCTATAATTTAGAAAATTTTAACATGCCTCATGAATGTTAAAATTTTCTAATCTCTTTTATAAACATGTTTCCTCAACTAAGGTCTGAGAACACATCGTGTGGAATAAGTTACTCGTTCGTACATCGCTCAAAGTTGCTCAGTGCCATCACATTGTTCATGCGTCGCAGCTGGTTTAGATTTATATATGGTCTCGACTGCCCGTACTCCTTGCAGTGACCATATGGGTACAAAACTGTCAAATCATAGACAAGACTGCAGGCATTCTATATGTTGGCAAATCTATTTTATTAGAAGTGGGTTACTCCATATATTTGAAGAGAAAAACGTTGTGTTTGCTTGACGTTCTGTGTTGTACGCAAACGATGTATTGATTAAAATCTAAATGTGTTTAATCTCATAACGTGCAATATTTGTACGCATTCGGATCTTGCTGTGATTCCCTTCGTATTTATATATATATATATATATATAATGGTGGCTGACATACCCGTTAAAGAAGAAAAACAATTTGATCACACAAAGTAAATTAATCATCAGAATCAGAAAGTGAGTTTTTTTTTTATCGTAGGTTGGATCGCAGAAATAACAGCAAATCAACTCGAGGTACCGTGAGAATGCCAAGGCGGTACGCGTTCCTATATTCATTTCCGAGCAGCCAGCCTGCGCAAGCAATAACGTAGCTCTTGACCTTAATTTAGAAAAAAAAGACTCACATAAAGAACATGAATCACTAAATATATAAATACTATAATGATAACTGATGACAGATAATGATATTTGGATTTATAGTAATTAAATATTGATGTTCTGTAATGCGTTTCAATCTTGTGTCGTAAACGCCTAATGTACGTTCGGCCCAAAGCTATATTACATGATATAAATATGTAAAATGTGTGGTTATATATGTGTTTCACCAAAATATGACATCATTTATACGTTTTCTAAGTTTGCTGACCTGCCATTATAATCGTTTGTCTTCCTTCTGTTCTATCTCGTCCAAGATTGGCCGTGTCATTAATTAATAAGTATTTGGTATGGGATATATCATTTGTGGTATATTGTATGTGTCAGTTGTTCTAAATATGGAGTCACTTCGCGCCATCTTGTCAAGTAGAAATCAGGAAAGGCCGACCTTTTTAAAGAATAGCGAACTATTTGACATTTTAACTATTAATGTGACATTAAGCTTGAACAACTAATGATTAAAGTTGTGTTTTTAGATGCAAATCTTTTTCGTAGTTTTGTTAAATTAATTTTACTACTTTAGCTATAAAAAAGACCCATTTGTTCTGCTAAGGAACTCATCACTAATAAGCTTCTTATTTAGCTCATAGAGGAGAGTAGTGAAGCTCATGAAAAGGCTTCGAATTTAACGATATTTCGACAACAGCGCCGCGAATATTCAAAAATAATACCTTCGTATATTTGACATCAAAACAAGGTCAGCCTTCCGCGGAAACATTTCATTGAGTTTGGTGTACTATTAATTACATTCCGATCTGTGGTACCCTGACAAACACGAATATACTTTTGGAAAAGATGTACCGTGAACAAATATAGTGTAGATGAATTACGATAATTTTTCTCGCTTTTTAAACGTGAACTAGTTCCGGCTTTTTATTGCAGTTTTGCCTATAAGGTAGCGTCACTTGTTCGCTCGCTTGAACGTCTAGCCTGATTTTCTATTACATCGGCCATTGTTCTCTATACATTCATATATCGATGCAGTGTTTCATAGGTAAGGACCAACAACAAATCACCGTCATAACACAATGTAGTCCTTTCGGGCGATAACAGCATAAAAAGGAAATCTCGTTGACGGATGTAAAAGGGCAAAGTGCTTCCGGGCCTTCAGCACGAGGATATAACAAGACAGAGATCTTGAAACGACTTCCTGGAAAGTAGCAAACATTTCTTTAGTAGAACAGGTCGGACGCGTCTCAAGCGCCGTTATTTGAACAGCTACTAGACCCGCAATCGGTACTGCTACGTCTAAACAATCGTGAAGTGTTACAGAAGGGACAAGATTCTGTTGAAAGCATTCATGTGGTGAATTCGTACATTTAGCCGAAATCCTGATGCGCAGGTGTTCTTGGAAGCTTGTGTGTTTGTTGATTTTAACTACGTTGGAAAGTTTAAAAAGAATGTTACAGTTGGATGATTCATCTATCAACTGGTCTATTTGAATAGATGCAATAGGCACGATATTGGCCTGGCCGAAAAAAGCAAACGATCATCATTCTTCTGCTTCCCAGTTGCCCTACTCCCGAACTGCTATTCTCTAAAGTTGATCTCGTTCGTAGCCAGTTTACTCGGAGTCCCTAATGAATCCGATGTTTTATCGCCAATATGATAGCGCATAACAAAACGTGTGAGTCTAGACAAACAATACATCAGAATGACGGTCCCATACTGTCGGATCACCAATGAATAATAAGCAGGTTCTTCCAAATGCACGTATAGACGTTCTTCTATTTATCCCAGCATAAAGGGAGACCAAGCAGTATCCCTAGTCTTTCTTGTGGCTGGCCTCATTTAGTCGACAGACGAAGTCTGTGACAAAAGAATTGTTATATAATCGACGTGAGCAGAATGTAAGACACGGTTAACCCATGGAAAGTAATCTCCCAGTGAGCTGGTTAGAAACACAGCTTTATAGTTTCTTTCGGTGACGTTGAATTTACAGCGCGAATTTGTGTCACCGTTCATACAGAGACCAGTGTACCGTACATCTACTGTGGGCTCTATGAAACGGGCAAGAGCTAACGACTCCTGCCACAGAACTACATGCTATCGCCCTTCATGCCATTATCCTTCAGGAACAACCTAGGTGTCTATATCGAAGAGCTGATACCATAGAAACCTTTCGTCACGCTTGCAAGTAAGGCTCTTCAGCTATTACCTGCGGTTCTGAACTACTGAATCCCAAGTGATTTATCTGACGACTTTATTATTACTTCAATATTTTGTGATAGTACCGGCTGAATATGTGAACGTTGATCATGTATTATGGGATCTGATGCAAAGGTCGATTTGACAAAACCATCGACGCAGCCATTTTGTATGGGATGTGCATTGCCGCGTATTGCTCAAATGAGATTTAAGACGGAAAATAAGATTCTTGATTGCGCTGTAACGGGATTCATCATATGTGTTCAAAGATATCTGGGAGATGTGTATGGTGAACCATCTGCAGTATTGATCGCTTAATAGAGCCATAGATACAAATTACAATTTAATATTATACTTGGGCACAAGTTATGGTTCAATAAAATAGAACCCTGCCTTGTTTATGCACAATCGACGTAGTTGGTCATTTGGGAACGCACCAAGATCTCAAGCGATCATCAAATTTATCGCCATTCTAGACCGATCGCTATGGCAAAACGATTTTATCCTATCTTTAATACCGAGTTTACTTAGCGACTTATTGTGCTCCGTAGTGCCATCTTACAGGCCTTTCCCTAAGTAACCTGAAGTGTCGTGTTCGTTCGGTTTTCTAATAGCCCGATTTCCTATGTTATGACGAGATTGCGGAGATCGGGAATAGCACACGAAAAACAAGTGTATAGATCGAGAGTACATGTTGCCCATAGGCGAATCTGAGGCCTGCTATTTGAAGTCACCGGCTATCTAACATTTGACGCCACCTCGATCGATTACTCTTGCAGTGAGAAAATATTGTTCAGGAACGAATCGCTTGGCCTTTGAATTAGATGTACAGTTTCCCGAACATTTTGAGATCAATAAGTACCTCGTAAGAGATACAGTCGTTTCATATTGCCGAACCGTTGTCATCGGCTATGTACCGCAGCTAATTAGCTAAAGACAAAAAGTCTCGGAAACGAACATGACTCTGATCCAGGGCCTTGTCTCTATTCACACTTGAAGAGTTCGCACTAGATAAAGTTTATGTGCTTTTTTTTGGATTACATTTAATTGTCCTCAAGCTTTTATATTAGTTACTATTAGTATTCGTGTTATTAAAGAGTAGTGGCAGACTAATATTAGCCAATATTAGTTTTCGAAATCTAGGTCGTCAGAGATTTTTCGTAATAATGCCTTACTTATTTTCTCAGTGAAACAACTGATGTAGAATGCAAAAAAAAAAGTATTCATTTACGCTGGATGGGGTTCAAGAGCTGTTTAGTTAGCTTTGTGGTTAGACACACCATCAAGACGCGGGCTTACGGGCTGGGCTAGCTTAATATCGACGATCAAGTTCACTTTTTTCCGGTGAAGTAAAGCTGATATACACAGATCTTTTACGTGGGCTCGAGCGACTCGAGGCGACTGCAATGAAATGATAGGAAGCTCCAAGGTATGTTTTATAGAAACAGCTCCAGCTTATTCAACATACATTCATCCCAATTGAGTTTTTTTTTTTCGTGGAGCTTCACGTAAGTAGCACGATCGAAACTGCATGAAGATTAGTTGACTTCGGTTTGCTTAAGATTTAGTAGGACGATACCTATTTTTTCGATACACGTTTTTTTCGTCGTCAGTGTCATCAATAAGAGAAACGTCGATAAGATGGTTAGTTAGGCTGATTGGTGATTTAGTATAGTTAACTGGTTCATCGTATCTCCCTTGTAAAATATATTTGGCAAATTTCTATGACGTTTATTTTAGGTTGTTGCCAGCGTGCCGCCTCCAGCAGACTGAGCCAATACGTTTTCCGTTTACTACGCCGTTGTGCTTGAGACAAAATCGTAAAAGTAAAAGGTTTAAATGCAAAACTCCACCCCTGTATGGGTTCATACAGAATTCTAAGTACGATCTTCGAACACGAGCATTCATTCAGTCGTATTGAAGTTTCACTTCTATGTGGCTTTAGTACAAACTAAAAAATACTTCTAATAAAAAATGATGGTTTTATTCGTTCGTGCTGCCATTGATATTGGATTCCATTTTGTAACGACCACTGCCATTACTTATATTACTGACGAATGGCTGCGTAACGAGCTCCATCTATTGTATGTAATATTTTATATTGCCCTAAAAAATAGCCCTTACCATCTTGTAGCCCCACACAGAGGTTTCGCTCAGTGTCTACTACGACTTATATTCACGACCCAATTACGTAACCTATAAACGGTCTACACTCAAAGGCTGTTTGGCAACTCGGGGATGAACTAACTAATGGTGTTATTAAATATTTTTAGTTACCTCGAAGAACGAAGAGGACTCATCTGTTGAGCCGGAGCGATTCGAGTTTCCTTCGACTATGCAATACTTGAACGTCGCAGCCAAAAGGTACAAAAGTGAATAAATAATCAGGACACATGTCTCTCAACTAAGTACCCAGATGACGTAAAAATCACATCAGGATAATATACTTTATTTACTCGCAAAAAACAAGTATGTATTCGCCATTTATATTGCGTTCAGAACGAGACCGTTGTGTCCAAATGTCTTGTATAGAAACAACCGTCACAGGAGACAAAGTTATTCAACTAAGGAATACAATAGTAGCAAAATTCTAGATTCTATATATGTGTGCCTATACCTGGACTTAAACTTACTTTCGTATAACGATAATAGGAATCGAAGAACAATCTTGTATAATTCGATATCCACAACTTAACAGCCCCGTTGTTTATTCTTGATTTTCTTACCAATTTAGGCGCTGCGCAACGTTATTCTTTACGTTTCATTCAAGTGCTGAAATATTAATTTTATCATTTGTGCCACTCGTGCTACGTTTTATTGGTATTTCAATGTTTGCCTCGGCCTTTTTGCGTGCGGGTTCGATTGTCCTCGCTGCTCTGCTGAGTTCGCTTGTGCTAACATGTGTTCGTTCGCCATCGAGTCGCAAAGTTCTGGCAGGCGTTGCTTTACTGTTGACGCTGGTATCTTTAGTGAGTCTTATATATAGCTTTCGCCCCATGAACTTGCGTTTCATTTTACCCGAAGTAGAGAAGCAAGCCAATGCTACTTTCATTCGGTTTTCCTTCCCAAGTTGGGAAAATGACAACTGTCTAGCAGCTACACTTTGGCCTTCTTCTCGAAAGGTTGACGGTGCCTCAGATAGACTTCCACCAGAGATTGCAACATTGTCTAATATCCAGATCGCAGATGCTACAAGGAGAGCTAAGAACAACTCAGAGATGCCGACTTTTGCTGCTGATCCTGTGCCACCTATACCGAAGAACGGTGTGTTCGGCTTGCAAGACCGTACAGTCAATTCCCAAAACTGGTCACCCTTGCCCGAAGTTTCACCACCATCGGAGGGCGGACATAGGCCTGGCTTAGATCTCTCCCAAATTCCTGAGCATTCTCCACTTACATACAAGCCATTCAGGCCGACTGGACCCCAAGTTGCCGTTAGACGAAACCCTCCTAGACTTCTCGCTCGACCAGAATGGGTACCGAATGTCCTTGAAGGTACATCCAAATTTCCTTTGAACAGCGTGCGTCTAAGACACGATACCGAGAATGTCAATGGTATCCAGAGTGCAGATTCGAAAAACTTAGCTGGCTTTGACGGTGACGGTATGGTCGCAAGTAACGACTATGATGAAAACAACAATAATGACCTTGTTCGCTTTCCTGAATTCATCGGGATTTCGCCTATGATGGAGCGTGCACGTCAGCATCTTCCACCTTTTATCCCAGGTCCCTCGGTTTTCAAAGGCATAGAGCCAGCTTCTCAGGATCGCCGCTTTGCTGAGATCCGTCGAACGACAAGAACTCTTCAAGATCAGTCTGATCAAAATGGGCTAGGCGCTCCTAGTGTAAGTCAGACGGACGAACACAATATTTCAGAGGCTGCGACAAACATCACTGAAAGCACGTCAGACGATGGAACAGACAATTTTTGGACCAGACTAAATTACATTCTAGCACCAGTTTCTACCCTCACAACGTACCTTGTTACGCTCACGCTCCTCACCTTTCTGGATACCGGTTTCAAAATCTCATCGCAGGTAAGTCAATGTATTTTTATTGTCTCTGGATTATAGGACGCGGTAATTATTAGTTTGAGAAAAAAAATTGCCTTTTTGCTGGCTTCAAATTGAGCTTTATTATATCAAGTTAATGCAGCTAAGCCGACCTTTAGTTAGAAGCACTTATTTACCGAGGCTTTAGGACGATATCGATTAATATTTTATTACAATAGGCCACGATGATTATGAAAAGTGTTGAAAAATAGATGTGTAAACTAAGAAGTTCACGTTAGCAAACTTTTCACTTTGCTTCGGATGCTGAACTCAAGTCCACCATAGTTTTGGCTGGCCCAATTGTGTCACATTAATTTTTCATTCTATTTTACATTACGTTCACAAAGTGCTTCCGAAGGAAAAAAATGAAAACCGTTTCTATCAGCGGTTTTACTACAGAATGATAGGGGAATTAGTTAGTGCGTAACATATAACTAAGACAATTTCACATAACCTAGGCCGGCTTAACGGCAGTACGGGCAGATGTCGAAGCGAGTTAGTGGCTATGGGCAACAGTTCGTAATCTTTTGAAAATGTTATAGTCATGCCAGTTATACACGGTGTAGCAGATGCCACCATACTGATTCGAAAGCCTTAGCTTTTTATTATCAGGCACGAGTTATAAACGTATTTTTGATAAATTAGGTATGCGACGGTCTCTATCGTGGGTACCTCGGCCAGTTGGACTACTTGAACAAGATAGGCGACCACCTGCCTTTTCAATATGGGGCTATTTGCTTCTTAGTGAGTGTCGTATCTTTTGTGGCTTGGCGTTTCCGCTGTGAGTTGTTGTCTATTATCGGAGACCCTTCTGAAGTATTCATCTTCTTCTCTGCCCTGCCATTAATCCTTGCTTTCGTCGTATTGTCCAAGTTTCCTGTTCCGGACAAGAAAGTAAGCCTTCTAAAAGTAAGCCGAAACCTTTCCTGCAAATCACTGCTACTCAATAACGCTTAAGAGAAATAATTACGTATAATATTTTATTTACCTATATGACAAAATATTTTGTTTGAATCCTTGTCGAAACAAACAATTACAGATATGTGCGTTTTTATCATGAGCAAGGATTAATCGCAAATTTATTCTCTAAGGATCGTACTTTTGGGCTAAGTCACACTGTGATGTGATTTTTCCTACTGATAATTATAGGTCGAATCTGTAACTCCTAATAGGGTCAGCATACTTAACAATGCTCGAGCTTTTCTATTGGCGTGTACGCTCGTTCTGCTTGGAGTAATCTCAGGCGCCGAACAGTCGTCTGTCCTATGGCGTCTCATCGACTGCAATGCCGACTTCCTTTTCGTCATCTGCTTCTTCATCATACCCATACTAACATCCTCACTCCTGATACGAACTAATGGATTAAGGCGTCCAAGTACTATCGGAAGATTCATGCTGATTGCTCTGGTACGAAAGGTTGTCCTCATCGTTGCAATACATATGCATACATTGCCGATAAATAGACTTCAAAAAGTCAAAATAAATAAATTTGCAGAATTAAGCGTGTGACGTTTTGCTTAATCTGAAATGCATCTATCGACTTATTGATAGATAACTTTAGGTTGTTTTAGAAAATAACTTTTATCAGAGACAAGGTCCTGCTTAAGAAGCTGACCTGTTGCCTCAAGATTTTGCATTTATCGAACGCGACCGATCAGACCAATAGTCTGATAGAAGCCGAAAAAGAGTTTATATCATCAAAAAAACGCAATGTCTTTTTTATATGCCGTAGGTGACTGTGCATATTCGTTTCATTGGATATGCATATTTGACCGAGTATGGAAAAAAAGCAGATCAGTTATACTGGCTCTTACCACTTCAAATCTTAACGCCTTTTGGTACAACATTTGTGTGGAGCACGATTGACAGTTTCGTACAACAGGTTAGCCCGTTGATTTTTCTCGGACAGTGAAAACTTCATTGAAAACCCCTATCTTTATAGTATTTTCATGTTCTTATGTCGTTAACGTACACTCGGCCTCATTACTTAAAACTTTATCAGGAATAGAGAAGTTAAGCTGAGCCATAGTGCTTCAGGGAAAAATTTCGGTCCAAATATACACTTCATGCTATTTTTTCTACCGATCATAACCCAAAAAATTCTCGTACAGGTCTGTTCAATATGTTGCCTCTGCTGCTGGCCTTCTTGATAAGATGCGCTTGGTCCAAGGAAGCAGGGAGAGATATACAAATTAACATATGTTACATGTCGTCGGTGTCCCCTCGTGCACTAGGTAAGCTTTCCCAAAGACAACGGACGTTTACGACGTCAGTTTTATTTGGCCTATTGGAATCTGGGCCTGGCAAGTGGAACCCTCATTGCTGGCTTTGGATACGATCACTTCGGATTTTTGGTGCGTTGAAAAGAATTTTTACAATTGTTTAGTTCTTTGCTGACTACGATCCTTTGAAGACTGCTATTGGAAGTAAGAGTTAAAATTTCTAAGCATTTTTCGTCTTGTAGTTAACGTTCTCATCGATAGGTGTCGCTTCTGGCATCTGGGCCGTCATTTTCTTCTATTTAAGTCGATACATGTCCTTACATCGCGTGGAAACATCCAGCCCACTTCGCTACACCAAATTGCCTGACCACGAAGAGGAAGTCACCTTGAAGCGATCCATCAACATTTTCCGGGTTTGTGACCCTCTGCTAAAGCTATACGTTTGTAGAACCAGCCACTGGCCTATTTAAATTTTTTTACACAATCAAACGTACAGCTGAATATCATCCAGATTTTTCAATTGACATTATCATTATTATTGCTGTTAGAAGCCTAAGTTGTCGAAGGAAGGCAATAATTTCTATTTATCAATTTCTTTTCGAAGACCCACTAAAGTTTTACTTGATTTTATACATTTTTCGGTTATTTAAATTCTAAACTTAACTGCTTACTCATACACTTCACTTAACAGTCTACTAGGACGTGCCTAATCATTGTCGCAGCTTTTTAGCTGGCTCATTTCTTTGTTTTCTTATAGTATCGTGATCGTAGTTACAAACTGTATTATAACTATTTAGTAACGTAACGGAAAAGACGTCGATTTCGAAAATCCGGTTAGGCATTACCGATTATTATATCATATTTTGAAAACTGCCTGCTAATCTACAGTGGGGTGCGAACGATGTTTTTTTAGGAAGCTGATGATGAATCGGACACCGACGATGACACCGTCGAGTTTGACGCGATATTAGCCAGCGGCAAAAATCAGGCCAGCAAAACAGCCCCTCGATAAAGGCCGAATATCGGCCAGCCACACGGACATATAAGAAAGAGTTCCGTCATACAGTGTTGATCGATGTTTTTACATTGTATCAAAGTATACATATAGATACTTAGCATCAATGCTTATGTGCGTCAGCCTATTATTCAGAAATAGATATGGTAATTCGTAGATATCTTATTACAACACCCTAATGAGTGAAAATTGCTTAAAATGCTATATTTTAAAAATGGCTCGAGTGAACTTCTAGTCATTGTCATAGGATGTTAGCTTATCTTAATCTAAATAGTGCGAAGTTGCATTAATTGCAATAGTGGCACCCAGCAAAAACCAAGCTTACATGAACTTGCAAGTTCTAGCAGTGTTACTATTTTACGATAAAAATATATATAAACTCTCTCTCTCTCTCTCTCTCTCTCTATATATATATATATATATATATATATATATATATATATATATATATATAGGAGAAAGAGGGTAAAAATTCAATAGATGGCACTGACTTCTCGTTGCTTGCACGAGACAGTCGAATTAAGCTTAAATCAGTTCATGTAAGTTGTTTCGTATTGTTATAGAATATAATATACCTTGCGGTGAAAATCAGGTCCGTCCTGTTTTGGAATAAATTCCAACAAAAGATGGCCTAAACCAATATCAATATGGAGTGCATACGAGTTCAAACAGAGTAGGAGAAGACAAAACCCCCAAGTGTGTATATAGGGCGTGATACGATGTCAATGCATGGGCATGAACGCACGCGTCCGTAAATGGACACAGCTAGACGAGTACGATACTGAAAGAATTAGAGAGGTATGGACGGCGGGCCTACGCGCAGTCTCACCTCCGTTATTAGGATGTTATTTGGTTAGTACATAAAATTTTACGTTTTGTGCTGACAGGTGTACCATCCCACGAGATACAACTGAGATCAGTCAACTGTACATAGTGCCCTCTATCTCGTTGAGGCTTCAGGGATTGTAAGAGAAAAACACAGTTTAATCAAGTGTAGGCATTCAATTTGGTAGCACACTGAGAGATATTTTGGACCTTGACACATTTTTTTTAGAAATGCGATTTCGGTCTGCCTAGAGCATGGAGTCTAATGAAAGCACCTATCTCTAAATATCCGTACAATTTCGAAAAATAAATTATTGAGCTTATTGTTAATGTGTGATGATGTATTTTTTGTTATGTTATTAGTTCCAAATTGGCAATATTTACTATATGAAAAATTTATCTAGTATATGATAAATGAACAATTGACTATTTTTTGTGTTTTTTGAGGACTCAACCTACTCGGGCTATTTTCTCATCGGCTATCGAATTTGTCGTACCTGTTGGCTGACATTTTGTTTTAGGCAAATGGCTATGATTTGTTATATAAATTGGTCATCGATCGCTTTCGTTAACATTGAGAGCTACATATGCAATTGAATCGAAAAGATGGGCGTTATAGACAGTGAGGTAAAAACGGCACGAGCATGCCATGCTGCCAACGACCGTTTCGAAAAGCCATGAATTCTATCATTGGACAAAGGAATCTTTAAAGAAGTCATCTCTCTAAAACGGGGACACTGTATTACTTCGATAAATTACGGCGTTTACGAATACATAAAAACCAAAAAAAAACAATTAATATATGGCCAATACGTACATTGAGCGACATCATTTACCACAGCATAAACGAGTTCCTAGAAAACAAGCTATAATTTGCGCTGACTACCAGCTTTGGAAGCGTTTTCGGGTAGCTTCGCGGCACTAAGTAAAAATGCGGGAATACCGAGTTAGGCAAGATGAGCCTTTTATGCGATACTCTGTTTGATGCAATGGTAATAGTGAGTATTAAACAGACGTGTAGCATGTTGAATGTCCAATGCATCAAAGACACCTACACAGTTGCAATAGCATCTGTAACGTTCAAGTAATATTAAGAAATTATCTGTCATAAACGCTCAATGAACAGGTGAGAAGACATATATGTATATATATTTATATAGAGTTCCTGTTACACAGATGTCACAATACTGCACAAAATATACTTTTGTACACGTGTTCTTTTCCCCTATACCGCAAACTGTAATCTGAACTTCGGATTCTGCAATAGTCTTCAATACAACAATACCATAGATGTTGAGTAGTAGATCGGCGATCAGGTTTACGGTGTAGGTCTCAGTAAATACGCGAGCAGCGATCACTAGCCACGAGACGGTACGTGGCAAGTGCTATGCCTAACAGTCATTCTTTATCTGTATAAAAGCTTCAGTATCAACAACATTCGTACAACGGATATCTTCTAGTTCGCCCCTTTTTCTTATGCTGGTGGTCGCGTTGGTCGCTTAGCCATTCCTCGATTCTCGGTGGTCACCCCCACAGGATTCGTGGGCATCCAGTCTACAATGTATAGAACCTAACACTATCGCATGGTTGTGTCGTCTTCCTACGCGCCCTGATTGAGGCGATTATCTTGTTCAACTGCCATTCAGCTGCTATTTAAGCCGATTGGAAAAAAAGAAAAACTCCAGCCAACAGTAAGATGCCCACTCCATACTCTAACGCCATCGACGGTAATAGAGTGGGTCAGGCTACACTGACATAGATTTTATGGACGAAGGATCATCGGAACATTCGATTCCATCTTTCCCTCACCAGATATATATATATATATGTATAGCAGCCGTGTGAGATCCAGGTAGGCGCTCTGATAGCATGACATGTACAAACTTCGCTAGATAGAGGAAAATAATGAAATATACGCCAGCAATAATAACAGTTCAGTCAATGTAGCCGGTGAAATTTTCCCTTTGGCTTCTCTAGTGCGCCCCGCTTTGGACGGAGCGGGCCCCGTTTGATATACATAGCAGAAACACCGACCAGCCATTGCTCCGCTCTGTTAATGTCCCGCCCGGAGCCAACGGGGCCTCCCGTTAAAGCACTTCTACTGCGGCACTCAACATCGAATCCTAGAACTTAGTTCGTTCACTTTCGCTGCGTTCAAATACCATATATTTGTCTACATATAGTCATACGATGCTGGAGTGTAGCAGCACGAACGAGTAAACACAGCATTGCCAGCGTTAGCCACAGCAGCGGTACTTCCTTTGACACCATCGGCATTGTTAGTGATGCTGCTGGCTTTCAACGCTGCTCGCTACAGCGGCTGCTGCAACTGCAAGAGATCAGTTGCGATGACGTTCGAGTACGAGCTAAAGCATCAATAACATCACCATTATCATCTTCACTGTTTACGCATGACCATGTAGCAGATTATACACGAACATACTCACACACACATGTATACGGCGAGAGAGAGAGAGGGGATGGGGTAACATCTGAACACCGAGGAACAGGCCGACAGCAATAAGAGAAAACGAAACGCGTTGCGCAGGACGTGAAGGAGTGCAGGGGACGTCGTCGTTTCCAGCGCTGATCACCGCGATGATCAGCGGTGCATGTAATTAGCTAACGGAGTCTCGATTTACCGAACGTGTTTGTACGACGACGGGTGTCTATCTTTCTGTGGGCATTAGACTGTCTGTCTGTCTATTCGTTTGCTTTGTTTGTCTCTAGGTTACGATTTCCGATCGCAGTGGACATATTTATGTTGTAAAACCATCGAGTGACACTGCGCTTGTAGGAGGGCGGTCGTTGTAGCAGCATTGAAACTGCTGTTGCTATTGTCGCTCTGTCATGACACCTATCGGAATTGACTGAGCGGCCTCGAAAGGCCACGAATCAACTCCTGTCTAAAGAGAAAGCGCAAGAGACAGAAGGAAAGATTTTCATCCCACAAGTAACGTACCCAACGCGGCCCATAGACTCGCTCATCTACTATTACTTATATTATTATTGCTTGAAGACATGGCAAAAGGCCCGAGGCGACGAACATCTTAAAGAAGTTTAAAAATCAAATAGAATTGACTGAATCTTAGGGCGAATAGTGTAGATTTAAATAAAAGGGCTCGTTCATTCGTCATTACCGTTACAGACCGACTGTATGTATCGGATGTATAGTCTTCGGGTCTGCGAAGCGCCGAGATGGCTACATACATAGATGACTGAATATCATATTGAAGGGGAAAGACTCACAAAACCAGCAAATATTACCGCAACGGCTTACCAACCAACGCGGCTAATGCTGCTGCCCGCCTGTAGGGGCCACTCTCTCATAAGCTACTTGAAGTACCGTTTAGCTGAACGCATTACTGCCAAGTAGAAGCAACAACGGTACCAAAAGAGCTGGTCGCAAGATGAGCAGCCTCGCGTACTCTAATATTACCACTATCATCGCCGTCGCCGCCGCCGCCGCCGTCGCAATAGCATCAACAGCGACACCACAGAAAACCAAACAGAGAACGTCCAACCACCAAAAGACCGAGTGTCCGATTAACCAACAGGCAACGAACTAACGACAAAACGAGGAAAGGCTATGTAACGCCTGAAACACTTAACGCCCGTAAAGAGACAACGGGCGGTAGCCATTACAGAAAAGCAGAGTCTGCACGGTATCGGCGCTCGATCTCCTTTCTCAATACGTCGGATACAGTGGCGGATAGTGGGTTAACCAGTCGCTGGGCAGATCGAGACGTCGGCAGGTCAGACACTCTCGCGCTGATCATCGCTGGCCCGGTTTCAAAGTGATCACGTTTGTAGTACGTTCTGTGGAGTGCGTGATCTTGGACTGTGTGAGCAAAGTTAAGACCCTTGAGCGGGAACGTCAGCTTCATCAATAATAATAACTATTACAATTCGAGCTATAGTTGAGTGGTATAACTAAAAGAGATGAAGATGAGTTACGAGAGGTTTATGCAGTCAACAAGTGACAGTGTTGTCCAGTGTTACACTATTCAGCAAGGATCACGCCTGGCAAAGTCAGTATTGAACTTCGTTGAGTGTTATTTGTACGGGCAGATTTTTCGTGTTGTTTCGAGATGATCATGAGGTAGATCTTGTAACTCGCCGAAGTCGTTGCTGGTATCAGTTTGGGTCTTCATATAAAAATGGTGAAGTAGTTCATGGATTGATCGTATGAATTGTGTGAGAAGATCCATGTTAAATTTAGTTCTCAACGTCAATATAAGCGGCTGCAAAGGGAATAGATATCAAATCAGAACAAATAAGAGCACAAATTTCGTTTAATGCAACCCGGGATTCCCGTTTGGAACCCGTTTCAGTCGAAGCTAGCTTCAGAAGTTTTAAGTAAGAATCAGCTTGTCTATTACAATTTACATTAAGCCATGTCGGTAACGTTTCCTGGGACAAAGTAGCTTCTAACCCCGAGCACCGGATATACCAACATATAAAATAGCGATGCATAATCTAGCAACGAACATGTTTATCTAGGAGTGGCCACTTAATGTCGATCGGGTTTTCAGAGACCTTATGGGAACTATGTCGGTGTATAGTACCTGATGTTTTCTATCTAACTATTCTAATTGAAACATGTTAGTTCCATTGTCGAGTATAATGGATATATCCGTACAGATTAATCGAACATAATAGGTATACTTCTATATACTAATCAGGTATAATAAATATTATAAATGGATGGATAATTATTAAACGATACATATATTTGCTATTTCCTGGTCTGGAACTTCTTATCTGCAACTTATGTGTAAGGGGTGTATTGAAAACAATTTTGTATGACGGACGCTCAGTGATATATTCCTGATCAGTGCCATGCGTGATGTATGTGTGCTCGTATTCGTCAAATATTCGTACTCTGAAAAGTGTGTAAAGGAGCTACAGATCCTTTTTTACAGGAGAATTTTCATATATAGTTTTCTATCTAGTGAATTTCAGCTCGCATTTACATGATGTGGAAGCTTAGTTCAAATAATCTGAAGTTCAAATCTTAGACCATGAATTCGCTAGCTGAGGGCTTAATTGAGTTACCTTATAAAGATGTCCGTGTCTAATAAGATCGGAGGCACAAACACTGTAAGAACAAGAGTTCGCTATATATCGTAGGAACACGGCTACGAATTAAGGCTCCGAACCTTTAGCATTAGCTCTTCAAGGATGTGAGACACGATAAACAGTTCAGAACGCCTTTGACAGCTCTATCGCTAACTCGTGCAGAGGGCGGGCGCCGGCACCGAAATTCTACATCTATTGACCATTCTCAGACAGCCTCGGTAAAAGTAGCAATGAGAAATCTGGACTCACAGGAATTGATGAGAACGAAACTTCAAATAAACAATCATATCGATCCTCTGTGAAAATATTAGAAATGTTCCTTCCGCATTTGGATATTTCCTAAGCGCGATAAAAATCAGGTATGAAACACTTAGCAAGCTAATTATAATTTCTAGTCAATTTCCTGATTAAATGTAAAACTTTTAGTCGGCACAGGTGAGAACGGAGTGCAGTCAGATGAGTTAAACGAGTCTCCGACGCGGCATATTCCGCTGTGTTGACGACGCCCACAAGAGTCACGACCTGCATTGGGTCTGTTTATAAAAACGTTTCTTGGGGCGACTGATGCGCAAATGTTAAGCCAGACCGCTTTTTCGTTTTGCTAATAAACGTATGCTGTATAGACTATACCGTTCGAAACGGCTCTATGCGTAACATGGTGTAGGCAGGTTTTCGTCATATAATATTGTGAGAGTGTGTCTCATCTTTAAAAACACAGAATGCTATTCCATTGGTCGAGTTCGCTTCTAATGCTTCGTAACGCCTGCAGAATTCGCTTACAGAAATTTCTTTAAATAATAAATTTACTCGTTGTAGACTGATAGTTCTGCTTGTTAGCGTCAACAGTACAAAACGATGTTGGTCCCTCTTCCTATGGGAAACGTGTGCGTATGAGTAAACGCAGATTTCGAACGACGATAGGTAAACTGAGGTGAAAAATTGAACATAAAAGTATTTTAGTTCAAAATTTTTCGTGTATGCCGTGAAAATGAATCAAAGCTAATAACACTTTGTGGGGTCCCGAACTAATCCCCATAATCATAACATATCATAGTTCAGACGTCTTTCGAAATTAATGTCCTAGCGTCTAAGGACTATGATGGAATGCTAAAGCTAGCCTGAATTTATTATTTGTAGAGGGATGTTAAATAAAGCGCAGTTGACTAAGGGGCGTTTGTCTGCCCTAATGCCACAACGTCTGGTTGTACGTGCATGTTTGATCCATTGTGATCTGACTACGCAATGGCTTTTGGTCTTTGGTTTCTATTGTCATTTTTGACCAATCACCTCTCGTTAATCCCTTAGAGAGGTAGCACTTGTGTGGAGGCTTTACCTACCAGATGCTCTGATGGCGGGCAGATGTCGGACGTTCATCTTTCCATTAGGTACTTCTAAGCAGTGCTTGAAAGGAGACATCTGAGAACACGAAGTAACAGCCCTCAAACGTGCAGGCTATAGAAGCCTTACAAGATAAACAAAGGGCAAAAAAAGTTACGAAATTCATATATATATATATATATATTATCAAAGGCAGATCCCTTTATTTACTCGATTTTTCAACGTTGCGATCGATTCGATTTTCAGAGTTAAACCTTTAGATGTACGTGGACAAATCAGACATGAAATAGCCATTGAACAAGAGCGATAAAAGATTAACTGTTTTAGCGGTGTTACCACTTCCCGTATCATAAAACTGGATGTACGATTTGTAATTTCTAAAATTGACCGCTTCATTATCGATAGGAATATGTACTTCTTTTTTTTTTTTTCTTACTTTGTGCTGCATCAGTGATTGCTTTGTCTATTATTGGTGATCATGCTAAATATAATGTCGAGACAAAGGACAAATGTATTCGAATTTGCCACGCGTCTCTATAAAACCGGCACGAGCTGTTTCCGGTGAGGTGCAAGTTACCATGGAAACATCGATCCGCCGGGGATGACGGACTCAGTCAAACTGGCACAAGTCGTGTAACTGTCGGGGTTCACATGTCAATGGAAGCAGCTCTCAATATTATCATCTTCTCACGCCAGATACTTGTAATGACTGAAACGGTTTTCAGCGGCTGAGGTCTATCTGAGGTATCATGCAATTTATCTCATATGATCGACGACGGCGAAAGTAAGCGAAGGGCGATAGCTGGATTAATAAATAGAAAGTTAGTTTATTGCATGCTGGTAGTTGCATCGTACCCGTTGGATGCGTTAATGAGGCCTTTCGTTAGTGAAAGGAAAAGCCCTGCTCTGAGGTCTAATTTGCGTTGATTAATCCGCGTGCGGACTACAGTTCTGCCCTGTAATTTCGCTGCCCGTGATGAACTGGAGCCAGTTGTCCTTGAAAAAGAGTCGCTTCGAAGCTTCCAACGTGCGTTAGTTGGACTCTGAAAGCCTTTTTTATTTCATCTTGCATGGCCTAGATTCGATTATCTTCACCGACCCCGGTTGCCATGATTTCTCTTAGACACACCATTACGAAGGTCCATAAAAACTAACTCAAGCGAGAAGTTCTGTAGAGTCATTTGATACGTTCGTAAATGAAATCCTGTTTAGGACCATCGTCTACTTTACGTCCCTTTCAAATACTCCGCATCTATCGGTGCGATCATTTATGCCAAAGCAGCAGCGAATACCTGATCTGCAAACAGAAGCTGTCATTCAGCTGACCGTTTAGCTGCGCACCCATCTTAGGTCGTGCATCAGTAAGTTCTCTGTCCTCAGAGTGAATCGAACGACATACTTTTCATGAACAGATGACCTAAACAACTCTTATTATCGTATATAGTAGAGGTCAAACATCAAGTTACCTCTCTGCCATTTAACTAATTGAGCCTTTTTGATGCCTGCCGACTTATTGGCTTTTCTTCAAAAACTGTTGTTCTTGCACTCTCTCTGCCGTTCGTTGCATTGCTCTTTGGCCAGCCATCTCTTAGACTGTTTCTTCACTTGCGGCCCTGGCGGCCTGAATCGAGACGAGAAATAGTTAGCTGGCTAAATTTCCTACGAAAAGAATCATCAGCTGTTC
Organism: Varroa destructor; assembly: GCF_002443255.2. NCBI lineage: Eukaryota > Metazoa > Arthropoda > Arachnida > Mesostigmata > Varroidae > Varroa > Varroa destructor. The sequence continues at coordinate 27,153,602 of NW_019211456.1, read as the reverse complement.
AGCGCTTTGTCGTCAAAGTGCTAGAAATAATGCGATGATAAACGGGCACCGCTGTATTCAGCAGACTGAGTACGGCGCGGAAACGGCCGCACTTACCGTAGCACTAGCGCCGGCGCGGTGCACCGAAATATCTAGCCATTATCAGCTGTGATGATGAATGTCTATCTAGATTTTCATGACAATGTCGCTGCTGTACTAGCAGTCGTCGCCACAGCACGAAGTGCCGGCGCGTCGGACCTAGCAAGAAGACTCGAATGGCTCCGCTTTCCATTGCTGGGATCGTAGCTGGAGCAACGGGCAGCTATTGACAGCATTCTCATTAAACGCGATCGATGCGCGGAATCTTCTTACAAAAGTGTTCTATTCTTTGTGTGGGTATTGCTATCGTACTGCTGGCCGCCTCTTTCAGCGGTACGGTTCGGGCGACAACTGATGACGTTCATCGCCAGTTGGGCTGATGAAGCCAAAGGGAACGAACGGCTTGTCGCTGTGGGCGCCGGTCCTACTGTTAGCAGTGACAATAGCCATGGTGATATCATGAGCAAAGAAGCAATTTAGCCGGCTAGAAGTTGTGACGACAGTTATACCCAAAGCGCGAAAGTTAGCCCCCCATTTATAAACCGTGGTTTACCTTGTTTGTGTCTAGAGAGGAGGATCGATTCTTTTGTGCCAATAATAACACTAATGTAATGATAATTGTGGGCGATAATTGTCGACGGATCTTCTCAGTACGATATGGAATCTATTAATGATAGAATTGCCTTAATCTAGGCTACGTTTATCTAGTGCTATTTTCTCTACGAATAAATTCGATTGACGCATGCAATGGATTATTAAGCCCTAGGGGTAAAAGTGGCGCAAAATTTACCAAATCAGTGATATTTACAGAAACGATAACGTAACATTGAATAAAGTCAAACATTGAACTTTATGCACACGTACAGTGTGTCGCTGTGAAATTTGCTTTTTTACTGACTCAAGTGTGAACCGAATTGGACCGAAGTGTGCTCTACACGTTAAGAGCACTCAAGATCCTTGTTTTTGACGGATTACATCGATACGTTTTGAGGCAACAACGGCGGGTGAAGAACGTCTAACAAATCCAACCATCTGTGAGTGTTTATCAGCTGTGCTTTTCCTAGTCAAAAATAATAATCTGAGACAGTGGTTTATCACCTATTGATCAGCGTTGTTCAATGAAGAGCTAGTGCTGAAGCCAGCCCTTCGGTCACGGTCGTAAATGGCTTTGAGTGGCATCAAATTTTGAAAGGCTTTCTTTTTGTGTAAAATTAGCAGTACGCCATTATTGCATCGATTTTTGATTCGTATTGCCAGGATTTTCTGAAGGGAATGCCTTATCAAAATACAGCCAATTTGGGTCAAGTATGTCCATGAAACAAGGTAACTTGACGTGGTTTTTAAAATTAATACCCCAAGTAAAGTTGTTGTTTTTTGTTTATTTTATCGTCTGAGCGCATCTCACTATGCGGGTGTGGTGACAAACACTGCCCGCTATTGTATCCATTCATCGAGCCGTACTATCTACATATAGCGGATCCATTTAACATGTAAACAGCTATCAGACGAAGACTGGAAATTGACTACAGTCCGTAGCCGCCACCCCACAGCCCCTAGTGGTAGCAGACAAACTGCACTAGGTCATCGAACGCCCCCAGCATTCTATCCTTCATTTACTTATTCCATTTTTCTACACGGTGCTTCAGTTGCTCGATGGTTTTGTCTCAGACTTTCAAAGGTTGAAATGTTATACTACGCTCAACGCCAATTGACTACCGCACGCCCTTACGTGCGAACTCATCAATTCATTTGTATAACATGGGAAGCTTTTTTTACCTGCCTCAAGTGTCGCTCTGATCGAGACCGCTTTAACCCACTGTTATTTTCCTACGCGTATTTGTCAACAGTAACGTGCAATTCCCTGGTTTGTCTCTTTGTTACCCAACAGTCATGTCGCTGTCCTTTAACTTTCTAGACCCTTCCGTGATTCATACTACCTGTCTTTACTTTGACATCCACTCGTACTCTGTTCCTGTTGGGCCTATGATTTTGTCACTGTTGCTTTAGCTGCTCTTGTCAAGTGAATTGTTTGGGTAGTTAACTTAACGGCTGCATCTAACTGCCGAAGGTCTAAGATCTTTGTATCATCCTGTCTCTAAAGGGACCCTTTACATTCTCTACTCCACACTTATCATATGTGTAACCTTTACGAAAACCGTTGAATGATCGTAGTGGAAGGCTGATTGCTTTAATTCAAGTTCAAAGAGTAAAAGTCGTTACCGTTAAACTTAGTTCGAGTGAACGATTAGGGCATAACAATTGGCATGATAGGTTGTTGATTCCCAAACCCGGAACGTTGTGATTTCTGTCAAACATTCGCAGCTGGATAACTTCCTCAGTCCATAAAGAACAACTTTTTGATCTTCCGATGTTGTCTATGCTGACAGATTTTCTTTGGTGACAGGATCTTTAGTGTTGATAACTGTATTGATAGTGGCGTCGTTGTGTAACTAAACACAAGAGTATATATATATATATATATATATATATATATATGTATATATGATGTCGGATAGTAGAGTATGTTAAATCTCTGTCACATTATTACTGGTTTAGTCCCGGTCGCTTTCATCAGCATTTTATAGCACAAACTAGTGCAACTCTCTTATAATCCTATTAAAATACTGAGACTTCGTAATGATGGCACGAAAAAAGACGTCAGTGGATTGGAGCGAGACTTTCCGATTTTGACTTGTGTGAAGTTCATCGGTATCCAAAAACGCGCCCTAATTCGAGCTATTGGAGTCACCCGAACGAATCAGTCTGGCGATAGTGTCAAGCTAGAGATATAGTGACACATTTCTCAGTGTTTTCTGCCGTTTCTGTCCTGCCTATGAAAATCTGGCAACACCGTGGGCGGCGTCAAGTAAACAGAGGCACAGCCAAATGAAGCATTACCCAGCGACCCGAAATTAGTTTGCCATTGAGCGACGTTCATCGTTTCAATCGCAGCTTTGACGGCCTAAAGAAATGCAGCTAGCTGGCAATAGTTTTGATTCGAATAGCGCGGCACTAGTCCAGTTCAGCATCCGCACTCGAGGCAGTGTTCAATACATTGTACTAACTTGAAACGCTCAGCAGTATGTATATTACCAATACCTGTGTTCATCTAAATTTAAATTGCGTGCCACTTTTCTTTTCTATAATCTTCTCAGTGCTCACTCGCAGTGGATATGAATATGTGTTTCTGTTCTGCAACTTCAGCTGGTGCTATGAAGAAGCTTATTCGATGGTTTACACTTGGCGATATTTTCGAAAAAATAACCGATCTTATCATAAAACCACAAGCATTTGACCGGAAGCCGTGAGCTTTGTTGACGATGGTTTATTTATTTATACGCGTGCGCGCGCAGCCGTTAGCAGACCTTAGACGTCTCTGTGGCTCAATATCGCTGTCTAATCTATTTTTAGTTCTTAGAAAAGAGGACATCAAGGGCGAGCCTATAATTAGGATGGGATGCCAGAACACTACTATTTGGAAGGCGTAAAGCAAGCAGAATTTTCGCACGTCGTGCATGGCGACACCGTATACAGGGCAAGACTTTCTGCTCCCGTAGAGCGAGGGCTGGATCAATACCAGGTCTGAGATGGGCTAACTAAACACTGAAAGAAACCCGTTTCACATAGCCCGAAGTGGGTTAACTGCAATAACCCTATAACTCGATGTTATTCGTTCCCAGTATGCATTGCGTTTCTTCATTCCGCTAGTTGCGATTTGGACGTGAGGTGAGCGATGGTCAAAAGCGCTATAGCTGGGTGACGGCTGGATATTCTGTATCCATTGGATACGCGAACGGTGTACGCTATATCGAGCCATTTCTGGACGAGTGAGGGAAACTACTATAAATAGGGTTAATACAGTAAGGGTACTCAAAGGTTTTGTCGTTGCTTTTTGGTAAACATCGGCACTAGAAGAGCGGTTGAATATAACTAGTAATTATTAGACAGTTTTTAGTCTACAGCTTATTCGAAGTACTGCTGATCTCGGTGACAGAGTTCAGGAAGCTTCTTACGAGCAGATCTGAGTGCCATGGGTCAAAGGTAGTAACCCCGAAACCAATTCCGATACTTTAACAATTTCCAAATAAGAACTCTGCTCTTCTAAAATTAGCTCTTATGAAAAATAAACATGCCAAATGTATATATAATTTTTAAAAATACATTCCATGATTAAATTCGGACTTGATCGCTGCCTTTGACACCAATTAATACACCCTCACACTGAAAATTCAATTAATATTTAGATCATATGTGGGTTCTGTGTCAGTCGGGACCGTCCATGTTTATGTCTACGTAACCAACGGCCAAAATTGACCTTGTGCAATAGATAAGCAAAGGTTTCTTCCGGCACTCATATGCTAGTGCTTCTGTTGGCGGAAATTGTCCTCGAGGACATGTTGTTTATATTCGGCTTGTACACTGATCCCCTCGGTCAGTACCGTCGTAGACTCAAAAAGAGATCTATCTCATGAGCAATGCAACCGCATTCGTTAATTATGTTAGGAACTCAGTATCGTTAGGAGCAATGGTGCGATGCGACGTGTGACACTGGCAAAAATTATCTAGGATCTAATTAACTTACTGTAACTGTTGTAGATTGTATTATGATGCGTTCGACAACGTTGTGTACTGCTCCATAATGACCGCTTAACTTCCTTCATGGCAAATACTAATACGTAAGACGATGATAACATCTCACAATGGATGGCTCTAGGAATCGAATGAATAAAGGATATATTCTAGATTCAGTAGTTAAATTGTAATAAGTAAGTTGAACTGATTATGACGCAGGCGGAAATGTCTCCATACAAAGAACTGGCATCTATCCTACACATCATCAAACTGACCAAGCAGAGAGCGTTCTTAATCATGATGCTGTAGCAGGACGTGACGAATCGTGTGGTAATCTGACCAGCTGGCCGTCTGTCTTCGCGTCGTGTAAAACAGATTTTCTATTTTAGCTATCCGATGCATTTTATCAGTTACCTGATATGATTGCACGTGGAAGGGAGCCAGTTCTAATAGAACTATGCGATATATAGGGTGAAGCAAAGGTTCTTTGATGGATGAAGGGTTTTTACATTGAATTCGTGCAATATCTACATATGTTCGATATACAAAGAATGGCACGTAAATTGAGGCAGATTCTAGCGGGTTGTTTGACGCGACGGGCATGGGCTAAACATTGTTATTAGCAGTAAATAAAACTGGCCTTTCCAAAACAAATTGCACACTCGTTATGACAGGAACGATACGCTGTTTTCGCAGTTTGAACGAAAAAGAGGCATTTTTACGTCTTTTCCTGCTGGACGAGCCTCACCGAGATGAATAACATCAAAAACTTAATTTTTTGTCTTAAGTTCAAAGTCTACGTTGTTGCTAGTTTTTATGGGGCATTTAAACACGTCCAAGAAGATTTGCATGAGGCAAACCGGTAAATCCTCAAAAGGCCTTAAGTTCAGGAATTCGAAAACTCATCAAAAAGCCATTTCCATGATATACCTATATTTTTGCCATTTAAAAGGAAATTTTTTTAAAAAGGAAAATATGAATTGTCGACTGGGTCGTCCAGATAAATTCCAAAGAGTAGTCGTTTCGGACTCTTAATTTTTGAGATTTTCCACTTCCTGGCAGCAAACTTTAACTGCGTTGAATTTATTAAATCTAGCATATTTGAGCAAGACATTAGTAATATCGCTCTTTATTATTAAAAAGTTATTTGAAACATAATCTATAGAAGAAAGGAAGTAATTAACGGTTTCCGTCTCGAATTCAAGCTGTTTACACTTAATAAACGTAATCACTTGTAGGACATGTTGCAGAAAATGTAATGAAATAAAGGTGTAAGTGCAAGTATCTATATGCACATATATGTATTGAATCCTGAAGGACACCAAAAGAGTCTAATTGGTCAATAGGACCCAATCCTAAAACCTGGAATAACACATTAACTAGCATTTCCTCACATGGAAGGGCACCTATTGATTGTAATAGACCTTCTAGAAAAGTCTACATTCCAAGTAGGAAATTATCTAAATGCCGCGATCGTGTAGGAGGCGCGGACCTCTGTCGCACACTAGCCTTTATATTGTGGTTTGACTAAGATACAGACCACTGTATAAGGTATAATTGTGGCGAGCCAGAAAGAGTCTGGCGCATTTTCGAATTATATTGCGAATTCAAATATGTTTTTAGGACTTTATGCTGCTGTTATCCGTCCTATTATCACGTCTGCATATCCATATACATGTTGCGAATCTGTTTCTATATATTTGCATCTGGTAACTGCTTAGAAACACGTCATGTAACGTATCTATCGTCGGGTATCAAACATTTAATCCTTATGCTTCGTTTTTGGTTTGCTATGTATACTATTAATTATAAAATGTGTGGCTTTATTAACTGAATTCTATGGTAGAAGTTGTACGAGGCCCTCGTACACTTACCTTAGCAGTTTTCTTTTTTTATATACTTTATCGATTTGAATAAAACTCTCTTGAGAGTTAGGCACGCCGCTAAGGGGATGAGTCCATTATTAATATAGAGTGGTTTCGGAGTACGCGTTTTTGTTCCGATGCTCGCAACATCTGAAATAAGGTAGCACGGGAATAAGGGCATAATATGGTTTAATAAGAGACGCTCGGATCAATTCTAATCTAATTTCAGCTCAGTAACCGCAAGCAAGGGAACACATAGTAAAAACCTAACATCAATATTTCTATCTTGCTTTTTCAGAAAACGGGCATAGAAAAACAAAAATGGAAAACATTCTTACGGGTAGTATAGCAATTTAATACACGAATGCAAAGACTCAACTATACGCTTGCATTCGAATCAACATAGCGCAAAGAAATGATGCTGCCGCAAAAATCAACGCTGACCTCTTCACGAGAGCTCTTCTACCCTTCCGCCCGCTTCGACAGAACCTTAACTTGAACTTAGTCCTGTATTCGTTTCCAGTCAGATACGTTTTATGGAACACATCTTGCTGTCAATGATGGCGGTGCAGAACTACGAGGCAGATAGCATTGCCGATACTCCATATATGATGCAGAATATGATTGCGACCTTCTTCTTTATCGCCTACTTCTTCCTCGTTGTTGTGTCTATATGTGGATCCGTGACGATTATCTTTCTCGTGTTGCGCTACAGAAACTTGCGGTCGCGTCCCATCAATTTTTACTATGTAAACATGGCGTTTGCCGATCTCTTCTTGGCTAGCCTGGGTGCGCCGTTCCGTGCTCTCTATTATCTAAACATGAGATGGACGCTTGGCCCGTTTATGTGCCACTGGTTCGAGTTTGCCGAAAATCTCGGCTACTTCGTCCACGTCTATTCGTTGACAGTGGCCTCCTTCCTAATCCTGCAGGACGTTTCGGCGATTCGTCGTAGCTGTCTTAGAAACGAGAACATGGCAAAATCGACCTGTCTGCGATCGTACGCTGTCGGTTCGTTTGGCATCTGGAGCTTTGGCATACTCGCCTGTGTGCCATACTCAACATTCCGCAACTATATGCGAGAGCAATGCATAGTATCTGATCGAAATTTCTTTGTTCTACCAGAGAAACTCTTTGGCCCGTTCGTGCTGATAGTTGTCCCCGTTTCAGTAACGATTATCGCGATTCTTTTGATCATTTGCTGCGCGTGCAGCGCACGACGGATCGAGACGACGTATCACGAACATGTCCTGCTACGAACACAGAAGTCCACCCGGCATGTTTCTCTTCTCATGCTAATCTATATACTTTGCCAGGTACGTTGGTAGATTGGTATAAGAAGCACACAACAACTTGAAGATTCAGTAGATATTTGCATAGTTATCTAACGTTGGAACTTTTGGTCCGTCACTTGTCGAGTATGCAAAACTATAATAATAACATGGTAACGCCTGAGTGTAATTCATCAAACAACTATGTAATAATAATACTCGTTAGTATTTTCACAGAATCAAGAGCGAGACATACATTTCACCCAGAGGACGTGTCTCATGTGCATTTGTCCGCAGTTATTTATCTACTTCGCTGTGGATTACAGTAACTTCAGCCGAGTTGGACATCAAACCGTACATTGTGTTCTTGTTAGATGTGCATTAAAAAGACATTTGAGTTAATAATTGTGATCGACCAATGACTGTCGAGGCTCAAAATGATGCTTCATTTATGAAGACCGAAGAGTGTTATTTGCCTCTGCCTATCTACGTTTCGTATCCCCTATGACACGTTCATATTTCTATTAGTAACAAACAACATGCCCGCTTACTCGAATATCACTTGTTTCAAGTGGATAACAAGTGGCCGCTGTTATATCCGTTCCAGATTCCCTACTTTGCATTGAAGTGGCTTTCCCTCAAAGGACTCGCACAGCATGACACCCTGCAGTTCTGCGCTGCGGGTCTTCGTCTGTCGGCAGTTTGTTTCAGCACTGCATTTTTCTGCTATATCAGCGATGAAAAGGTACGATGAATGATAGACTTTTTCTCATATCGAAAACTGTTTGTTTTCTTTAAGTATCAGCATGCTCATAGGATACATACAGGCGAGTCTATAGACTTCTCACTTATTTTCGGTCACTCACTTTCTCACTTATTTATTTGTGCAGGTGTTCGCGTAGTATTGTATACCCCCACCTGAGATATATCGCACATATACTTTAGAGGGATATGTTGATTCAACGCCGGCTGTATCTCAATAGTATTACTGAGTTAAAATTTAATATGCTAATTAAAAAATAATTCACCAATAAATTATCATAGGTATAGATGTCATTATAAGAGTCCAAGAATGTACCGAGAACATACTTCTGATCAATAGGTTTAAAGGCAACCTGAAAGGAGTAAAAAATCAACAATTATTTCATTATTGTACGTTCTTTCAACACTAGCTACTTGGCGTCATGATCTTGCTCCACAACCGGGTTCAGCAGCCAAACCCATCGACATTCTATACCTATGAAAATTTCAATCGTGACCTAGCTCAGAATCGCATAATCGGAGATCGAAAACACGTTCAGCTATTGTGTGCGGCGGCCTGAATTTGGCCAAAGTTTCCCGAGACTCGTAACAAACGCTGTTTAAAGGAACGCTTCGAACAAGTACGGCCATTATGTTAATACGTTTCGCGTGAACGCGTGTATACGTGAGGATCGTTTTAATACTCTATGTATGGGTCGTTGGTGCTCGTACGAATTACCCAGCTACTCGTAGGGTATGCAAGACATTTGCAGGCACCTACTAAGCAGAGCAAGCAACTGTTGATCTCATCTTGTGCTCCCTTATATCTTCTATTGACAGACATGGCAGAGACACCCTTCCTACCAGTAGTGTCGGAGCTTTTAACTAGTAAGTCTCTACCAGTCGATAATGTGATAAACGAAGTGCACATTTCTTTTAACAGATAGGAACATGCGTTGAGCAAGCGAGTTCTTGGACAGAATGATCGCATTGCTCCTACAAGTCCCATGTCCACCCCTCTCTCCCAGATGAGCAACATTGATGGGTTTTATAGATAGCTGCGTTACCGTCGCCACTTTCGGTTTTTATTTCTAGACCGACTGTAGACTGTATGTAAAACCAACCGTGTGAGGGTGCCCTATAGCCTTTGGCTATATAGTGCCTTTCTGCGATCTGATAAGCCATGTGGTGCGCGCCCTGGACTTTGTAATTACTTAGTTTTCGTATATCTCTTCGATATTGCTAGCGTAGTAGCATGTTTTTACTAATTTTTTGATGCATCTTTTGCTTTCAAACTGGGGCTTGAACAATCTGATGCCTTAGGCTCATTGCCAGCGTCCTCTGTCTGTGTATAGATGCTTCCCTGTGAAAGATCCTTGAAGAACCGTTGGCACACATGTCCAGGTTCGAACGCGCGTGGAGAATCCCGCCGTTAGTAAAAATGTAAAGTGAGAAAAATAATGAAAATAGCATTATTAAACTACTGCTAGAAGGTACCTCCAAACCCACAAGTTGACATGAGTAAAGAGGGCGCGCAGGAAGGCCTGTGTCCGGCTATATCCTTTTAGCAAACCGCAAAGCTCGTTAAAAGATTATGAAAAGGAAGAACTAGTACCGCGATTTCGACTCGTCTCGCGTGCGACTTCGTCCTTTAAAAAGCTACCGATTAATAAGGGTCGATGTGATTACTGGGAAAAATTTCACAGACGGCTTGTTTCGCCAGGGTGGAATGAAAGTAGATGGTCCCCCCAAAGTGCAAGTTTCTATGGAAACCTGAATGCATAATTTTCCTGAAAAGAGTCTAGTCTAGCTTCGTAATCGGCGATGTGAACTCAAAAGGGATTGGAATTTGTCACTTTTATGACAAGGCTCAGATCGAATATAGCATGAATCTTTGATTGACTATGTGGAGTTTGGGGTTTAGCTTATGAGTATTTTGGGATTGACTGATTCTAGATGTTGTAATATGGTACAACCGATATTATCAGGGCCCGATGGGCGCCGGGCAGACATTACGTAGTTGATAAACTATGATGCAGTTTTTAAGTAGAAGTGCCTGATCTGCGTTAGCCTACTTATTTTGGTCCTTCAATGGTGAATGAGTTACGTATTTTCCTACTAATGTATGGGACATACGAGGCCCAGGTTCGAAACCGGACACACTTCTAATAAAAATACGAGCAATAGAAAAAGAAACGATGAACATAGTAATCTTTATTACTGCTTGGTCCCGTCCCTGACAGACCTTTGAAACAATCCTATACCGAAGCCTGTCATAAAATGAGAGCTTGTCGAGACTGGGAATCAGCTATAATTTCTTAGGCCTGCTAATATTCCGCTACAACCGGACATCCGCGTCTTGGTAGATTTGAAATTCTCTCCCGCTTTCGCGTAAGAATTATCGCATGAGATTACTGGCTCAGCATCCACTTCCTAAAGCTTCAGTACAATCCATCTCCTCCACCGAAAGAGTTAAGTGTATATACTAATTTGTAAGACACCCAAAACAATATTTCATGAAGTCAAACTAAGCGCGGCTAAAATAATTTTGTTGTCTTATGCTATCCAGTACAACCATCAAATAATTTTCTCGTTTTGAATAAAAACTCGTAACGTTGTACGCAGACAGGCGAAACGATCTAGTTCCCAATTTCATTTGAAATTTGGCGCTACATTAGGTTGCAACCTTAAACGTAGGCCCTTTTGCGCGGAAATTAGTTGCTGTGGACAAGTTTCACAGTGCTGCTGCTGCTGAAGACTTTAGTTCGCACATGGTAATCAACTAACGAAAAACACGTGCTTCGGCCGCTCTGCACGGAACAAGCATGAGATCAAACGGAGCATTAATTTTTGCTATTTTATTTTTTAAGGTCCTTTACAACGTACGTCATGTTATGGCGGAAAAGGAGAACGTCGTTAATAAACCGAAATCAAAATCAAGAGGTGGTACAGGGGGAAAGCCTCGTGCACTCGCAGACAAAATCCCGTTGAGAAGCGTAAGCGACAATCAATATCAACCGCCGGCAGGCCAAAGTGAGTTTCGTCAGGATGACTGTTATGCGCGTAACAATCCGAACACGTTACTGATGCAACACGCTACCAGCAGTAGCACCTACGATAGCGGTTCATTCAACGAGCGGCACAAAACAGTTTCCAGAACAGTGGCCAGGCGTCACCATGGAAACGGTGATGATTTGACGTTACCACTGCGTAGAGAACAGCCAGAAACCTACGTTTAGCCAGTGTCGTCAGCCAGGGAAACAGAACGGGACACTAACTAGGTCAGTACTTCGAAAGGCTATATTGTTGAGCAAACCGTTCGAAATAGATAAAACACACTCCCACACCACGGACAGAAGGTTAACATCGCTGTGCAGAAATAACTGCCCAATTGTCGATACTTTTTACGAATAAATAAGCTGATATCGTATGTTAGAGGAGACGTGCAATGTGCTAACCAGTCACTAATCTGTCAAAGTGTAAATCAACGCGTCACTGCAAATGGCAGAGCTTACTTTATATAGCCGAAAAACGCGTCAGGCAAATCTCATTCAAGGCTGTGTAACGATCAGAGAGAAAGTCAGTTTGGCCCAGGAAATCCTATTACTTTTATACGCAGAAAGACATGTCATAAATATAATGTAATCCTTAGATTGTAAGAAAAAAAAAACTAACAAAATCATATTAAAGTTGTTGTACAGTCTCTGAGGTGTTATGAAGTCCTGTTGGCAAGATGTTTCTGGCGTCTCGGAAGTTCCGGTTCTCTGAATTATGAGAGGTAATTGGCGTTTGAAGGCACGACGTTTTTGAATCAGCAGACGTTGCAACTGTCGAGTTCCAATAACCTCGGTTAGCCTTCACGCTAGAAGCGGCATAACGTGTAATCCATTAAATCTCTAACTTCCCTACTGTATATA
>NW_019211456.1:27059135-27141058 GCF_002443255.2 Varroa destructor | reverse complement strand
TATATATAGTAGGTAATACCAAGTGCGAAAATATTCTTCCAATCGATATGACTTCTTTCTAATAAGATATCAGCGAAAACAGTTTAATCTACTGAAAGCCCAAATACTTATTACTAATTTACCATAGACCCATTACCATTACCCATAGACCTTTCTGGGTTATACTTTGCATTTAAACACATTAAACTGGTTAGGTCGAAGAGTAAGAACGTTTGGTGTACAAGCGGCGCTTTTTTCTGTTGTTGCTTCTTAACTTAGTACTATTTAACCACCGATTGCGGATGAAACAAGAGCATTGTTATTACATAAACATGCCTACTTTCGTTTTTCAAACATGTGCGGCAGTTAAGCTTGCGTTTCTACAGTCCTGCAGTCATCCATAATTTCAATGACAGGCGATAGACTGTCCCTAATTAAAATCGAACTTACGACCATCCCACCTATTTAATATCATTTCTTAGAGTTTTTGCGAACATTGCCATTTAAGCCATTATGATATCGATTCAAATATGACCTAGTGCGAGCCTGGCACATTTTACATCGCACCTGTAGCCTAAAATACAGGAAAATGGTCCCAACTATATAAAAAATGGTGCTGCATAGCGAAGCGCTACTTAGAAGCCTATGTAACAAATCTACAGCTGTAGGAGCACACCTGAACAAATCGGTCGATACTAAAGGCTTGTTAGGTAAGCGACGATTAAATTAGGTGTTAAAATAGTATCGAAAAAAAAAGCATCAAAGTAAGAAGATGTGAGCATCATTTACCATTAAGGGTGTCATCGAAACATTATCAGTGATAACTCAATATACAAATAAACATATACGGCCAAATTTTTGAATAAATGACAATGATTAAAAGCTATTTCAACATAACTGTACTGCACATATCATTACAAAACTAAAAACCATATCTGAACACACATAAAATTCACGTACGGTGACAACATCCACGTTCACACATATCTGAAATCGGCGTGATTCTCCCCAGAACACAAACCGTGATTTTTCAGCCCAGAAAAACCATGGGACATATGTAAGCCTGTCTAGTAGCGTACAGACACAAGTCTAACAACGTAACACGCAAATGTTCTTTATTAAGTAATACTGCTCCTTTAGGTTAGTGTGCGAGGGCTTTATCCGATAGGGATCGGCCACTGAAGTGACTCCGGTTATTCGAACGCCCATAGCCAGCCATATAGCATACGAACATTATATCAATGATTGGCACGACAAAGCATTTCTGTGAAGTAATGATCCGGAGGGTGATTTTTGCCCAGAAAAGACGCCCTTGTAAATCAGTTACGGGGCAATGAACAAATAACATATTTGTAAAGAAAAAAAAAGCCTTAGTAAGCATAAGGTCAGGTTTTTTGGCCTTCCCCAAAAAATCACTTTTTACCGCTTGATGAGTTCCTATAATTGTGTTCTTATAGTTTGGAGTTTTTGAGGCAGAGGAAGCCAATCGAAGGAAGGTTAGATAGATTAATTAACGAGATAATGTGCCAAAACAACCTAATAGTAACGTATATCATTACGTTAGTGTTAATGAGGTAACTTCGGTTGGGTTCGTTGATTTATTTGTTTTAATATTTATTAGACATCCCATGAGTTTATTTAGGATAAGGATGGTAATAATATATTGTGTGTCTATCCGAGCGATGACAAACAACAAAACTACTATTTTATAGACATTGTAGTAAGTGATTTTCAATGCCCATTTAAAATTGCTTTAGACCGGCTGCACCTACAATGGATCATAGGATTTGGAATCAGAACATGAGATGTTGCACTTTAGAGTTTGACGTTAGGCTGTGTATCCTAATTGTCGTTTCTATGTTAACTAAGACCTTACTATATATATATATATATATATATATATTCAACTTAGCTAAATCAAATGAACAGAGATTCCAAACATCATCGTGCCGAAGTTACTTGACTAGAGAATGAACAAAAGTTTTAACTAGAGACCTAGGACGCAGGTTACTGTCATCTGAGTATATTACCTTTCAACTCCGTTTAATAATTATTAACTAACCGTTAATAAACTCAATTAAACTAACTAAATTAAATAACTAGCCGTTACCTAAAACTCTATGATCATTTCACAGTAATAGATCAATTATAGCCATCTGTTTATTAGCGTTACTATAGTCATTGTTGACCTCTGCTATCTATTCGAACTCTTCAAATCTATGGGGGCTGTTCAAAAGTAATGCATATATAGAGGGTTTCCACTTTTATCTTTGCAAGCGAAGTAGTTGATTGGGAAGTTACCCGATTTCCAATGCATGTAAAAGTCTTTTGTTAATTGCTGGCTCCCGTTTGGCAATGTGGCTAAATCAAAGAATAAGTTAGGAAAAGCGTCGTCATTCGTCAAGAAAGATTCATTTCTCAATGTCTTTTTATTTGACTGAATATCAGGCACACTAAACGATTGCTGTGTTGTTCCTATTTCGCTTCGTGCCCTCCTATGGCCTACAAAAATCCTATTGACAACGTACCGAAAATACTCTGTTTTATTAGTAACAAACATAAACAAGATTATATCATGAGTGATTTTACTTGTTGTGGCCATTTTTGTGATAATACCAGATAGGCCGATTTGGACATTGAGTCCTCTCAATAGTGTATGTCGAGTAGGGCTAGTTTATCGTCTGATTGAATACGTCTTTACATGGATACAAGTTTATATCGTAAACTGATTTAATTATTGCAATGGATGGGAGAAGTCCAACTTTCCAAGCAATATAGAATATCGTCAAAGAAAACCGCGGCTCGTCGTAATAAAAGAAATATTTACAAATCTCGCAAAGAAATAACCACTCAGAACCAACTGTTCAGGATAGACGGCTCATATTCGCACCTTTCAAAGCAGAATATCCTATTGGGCCATGGGAGGCCTTTTTAGGTCAGGTTTTTCGTAGGAGTCAGAACAAAGGCAAAAACCATTAAGGTATCGACCGAAATGTTTTGATGCCGTCCTAATACGGCGGTGCGAAAGGTCTCGGTATCAAAGGTCGACGGTTCTGCAAAGGTTACTAGTAGCCCTCTTTATACTTCAGCCATTGGAAACCTAATTATTTTATTATTTTTCAAGCAACAGAAGTTGGTAAGCCGAAGGTACGGGAATACTTATTCTGTAGTTTGTAGCGCGGCTAACCCTAGTGCAGGGAATTGCGTTCTTTCTTTAGAGGCATGTGGGTTCGGGACACGTGCCGGAATCCGCACGTCGGGTTCAGCTGCATTTTGATGAAAGAAACAGGTGTTTCATACACGATCAGAGCACTTGGTCCAGAGTTGTGCGCTACGATCATGTCACCGATGCCGTAATGGTGGGGGTTTTGTGGTGAATACGTTTTTTCCTGCTAAAAGTTGCCCAAGATGGTTCCGTGTTGCCTTTCGGGCCGACATTCAAAAATATTTCACAACATGAAATATGACTGTGAGTACCGAGGATGAAAAATTTTTTTTTCTTTTCCTTTTTGCTTTCCTTGTAGATGTTTACCCTATTAACACTTTTGCCGCCACAGGAATAATGGTAAAATGGGCCGCGAAAGAATAAGGGTACCTGCTGAATGAGAGCAAGCTTGAGTTATGGGCCAAAGTTGCAACTGTTCGTAAAACGCCAGGAAATGCTCAAACATAGTTAAGCATATCGATAGATATAAAGGCGGAGCAGCTATTTTACTAATACAGTACGTAACTAATGCTCAACGTGTCAACAATTGTGTACAGGTAATCCAATATAAGCTAGGATTAAGTTGCTCTTCACTTAATTGTTAATAAAAAAAATTTGTTTTTTATTTCTATCTATCTATCTATCGCCAGATTTAGCAGAGTTTGTCTGTCCTTCGTGCATGATCTTTTTTTGACCAATCGATGCTGATTGATTTACGTATTTAGACGTATATTGTTGCTGGTTGTAATCGATAGTGCAGTAAATCGGCTCGGTAAGTGCTTCGTTCTTGTTTCCTATACTGTAATTGCTTGATATCGGCTGGATTTGGATAACTACGATTGTTCGCTATCTTACTATTGCGTTCGTTATTTTTATTATCATTGCTTGCCAGAAGAAAAATAATCGGCCACTACACTTCCGCGTTTATCGTCCGCGACGACAGTCAGCGTCATCATCACTTTGATCATGGCCATCATAAGAAAATGCAACAACAGAAACTAATCTATCTACATTGTGTAGATGGCCATGGCAGTACAAGACAACGTCACCAGGGTTGAAGCGCGCGCACTTCCAGTAAACAGTCGACATGTATCGTTGCTATTGGCACGATATTGGCGCCAGTAGCCTCAGAAGCAGCTGCATCATCGCGTGGTGCTTTTATGTAACAACGGCAGAGACGACGGCGGCGGCGGCGGCGGCGACGGTGACTTATTGCGAATCGGTCCATTCATTAATACGTTAGCTGTCCCTGTTCGACCCAGCCACAAGCGCCGCCTTCTGTCTCAAGCAAGCGCTAGCTAGTCCGCGCAAATCATGTTGTTTATTATCAGTTCCTTTGGGGTATCTGTCAGTGTATCAGGCCGATCGCTTGCAAGCGGCTTTGGGTTCTTGTTTTTCCAGCGTGGACACAGTATATTAACGAGATACGGTTGTAGTCGGAAGTCGGTGCAGCAATCGATGACGTAGTAATGAACTTGCCTTGATTAACCTAGCGCGAAAATGATTATCAATACAAAACGTTATCATGCGATAATATACAAACCGAATCGATAACAACCTTTGAATGTTCCAAACAGTTGAATAGATGTGAATTTCTTTGGACAGGGCCTTGATGAAGGTACCTTGGAATTCTTGCTTTTTCAGGAATTAAACAAGTGCGATACAACAGCGAGACGAGGCAAAAAAAGAAAGACTTTGAGAAAAGTCCCTGCCCACTTTAAAAGGACCTCTCTTGACACTCTGAAAACGTTTCGTCGGGGGTTAAAAGGTCTTCATTGCATAGCTGTTTAAGTAGTAGAGGATACGCCAACCATGGCAATAAGTAGCGGGCTTAACTGTGCTCCATATTTCTGGCAGTGACAACCTAACACCGCTTCTATACTGTTTGAGTACAATGGTATAATGCCATAGGATAAGTTTATGCCTAGAGTGAAATGGCTTCGACAATGATTACTGTGATACATCAAACAATTTTCTTCATTAATATCAGGATAGCCTGTACAAAATATTAGAGGAATATAACAGTGGTTTTAGAGTACCCCTGTCGCAAATGTTGTCTCTCTTTATCGTAACTATTTGTTTATCTATTTCCACTCGTCTTGACTAATGTAAAATTAAGACTCCCCGACTATCCAAATATTATTTTCAGACCGACCTGAGGCTTTTGCCTCAACCTGTACCAATAGCGCTCAGTGTCAACACTGTTCGTCTGTTGACCTGAATCCGGCAAGTACTTTCTTATTTTTCCTCTGCGTGAGACATTATAATATGTTCAGTTGATTGAAGGCTGTGAGTTCACCCTCAAATGTGGGACTTTTCTAACTTGATTTAAAACGACGTGATATACTTTTGGTGATGTATTTTTTTTTTTTATTTATTTTCTCTTCGAAGTAAACAATTCTCGTTCTAGCATAGTAATAAAGGGTATTGTATTACAAGGTTTTGCTTTGTAATAAATGCTTTTTTATTTTGAAAATAGAAATTTTGTTCAGGTGTATGACATAAACATTCCCTTAGCACATATGCAGTACGGGCTTGTAATCGCGGGTAATCCCTGCAACAGGATCGGATTCGTTGTTCCCATTTGGGTTAAATATGACTTTTAACGGTAGGATGAATGAGCACGGTATTATGCTGATACATCACAGTCCTCACGCGTTTTCATCCCTAGCTGTAACTCTATTTCACGGGCAGTGGATCAAATACATTATAGGTACGCCATTTGCGAACAAGTTCTGGGAATTCTTCGTCAAATTCTTTCAAAATCCTAGCCTCCATACGCTCATTTTGCTCAGGCGTGAAATGGTTCTTCCAGTCATTAATTGTCCCTTTACGTACAAAGTTCTTGAACTCGGTCACACCATTGGCTAAGCCGGTTTCATTAGCAGAGTTCGACCCTATCGCTGGTTTAGGTGCATTGCAGGTGGCAAATTGTCGTATTCCTTCGGGCAGGTTCTCATCGCCATCGATTTTGAATGAGTCGAAGTCTTCCTTCATTTTCTTGATTGAACTCCCTTCGATAACTTTTTCCAGAAGACCTGCTTTTAGCTTCGTCTCATACTCTTCGCCTAGGAACCTGAGCAATACGCCAATTGCATAATTAGTTGTCAGTACCTTCAGCTAGGTGACTTTATATTATGAAAACAAAACTTAGGCTATATCATAAGCTGAAGAAATACTGTTTCGACAACAGCATTATGTACAGGTCTTTGTTTTTTGTTTCGCGAAACCTTTGTGACGCACAACGTTGCAGGAAAAGTTCATAAAAATAAGCGGATGCTGGATACCTTCCTAGATTGAGGATTTCGGCTGGTCCGTTTATCTTCATGTCCTCGAAGTAAATGAAGTGGATATTGTTCCGGTGCCTTTGTTTAAGCCACGAACGTACGTGTTCAAAGTAGCAGCCGAAGTCAGTCTTGCCAGCCATGAATAACTCAAAAAATTCAGCAAACGTTCCATCAGAGAAATTGTAAGCTGGATAAGTCTAAACGAGAATAACGAGCGAACGTGTTAGAATGCTGCACTATCTAACACTATTAAAAATGGTAGAGAAAGAGTCAGCAAATAGATATTCACACCCCACAGTAACCAATGACGAGTTGTCTACTAAAATGAGCGAGTGTTATAGTAATCGTTGTCATGTGTAAGTAGACGAGCTTTGTTTACCTTCGAGGTATGATAGTAGAATGAAACAACGCAATCCTTCGGATTCCTAATCGCGTACACGTATTTTGCTTTCGGCGAAAAGGGTACATGATTAAATGATAAGTGAGTTTTGATCGCTCCAGGTCTACGCATCTGCTTGACAGCTTCAGCGCCAAACATCTCAAGGAATGGCGTGTCTTTCAACCGCTGCACGTGGCTTGTCGGAGATGTTCCATCGTTGAAGATTAGATAGCAAATTTCCTACAAAACGTGATTTGTGTGCCGAACAATTAAAAGACGGGATATTTTAGGATCACTTAAGAAGGCCAGACACCTGTAAATAAGCACGTGCGTTTCATTTCAAGCGTTTCAAATTCTACTGGGGTTTATAGTTTACGTTTCTAAACTAGTCGACTTTCATAGTAACAGCTTTTAGGCTTGCAGATAACGTCACGAGCTACCCATATCAGCGTGATTTCAGATTTTCTCAGAATACTAAATGAATTTAGCCGAGCTAGATAGGCGAATCTCTGCCCATGCGCGTCATACAACCCCGCCACGTTTGTTCGTGTGTTGCTTGATGTTTTAAAGGTGTACTCGCACATATTTAATTGTTTGTTATGGTTACTAGAATGAGACAATAGATTGATTAACACATATTATTATTACTGAGATTCTAGAATTTTTTAATTTACCTGTAGCCAAGTTGTGCCGGACTTCGGAAAGGTTGCGATGAAGATGTCGTTCTCAGTTGGTTTATAACGTATTGCGCTGTGGAAACGGTCTATATTAAACGAACAGCTCAAACGTAAGCCATCGAAGTTATAATACAGGGGCCTAGTGCTACACGGTGTATCTAATCCTGTTTGGTTTGACTTAAGTGTCATTATTGGAGTGGCGCGTTGTCCTCAAGTGGTCAGCAGGCTTCTCTTCAGTGCGACCTTAGGAAAAGATCAAAGGCAAGCAGTCTGTTAAATTGATTTATAGACTGCAAAGAAAATCAAGCGATACGGGCCGACACGTTTGACCCAAGGCCTTAAAAAACCGAAAACTCTATAAATGTAAAAATAGGATTAACTGAAACCTGTTTAGGTATTTTCCTCTTGTCTAAATCAACAAAAGGCAGCAGTGATTTATTTTCACAGTGTGTTGAACAAACAAATTTAGCCTGTACGTTGATGAAGGTTCTGCAGATATTTCGTAAGGTTTCTAATTTGTGAGGTTTGATAATTTGTAAGGCGTTCTAGAATACAAGGTTGGTTTTTTTTTTAGTGCAACTGTTTATATTCTAACAGATCATAATGGCGCCTGATTTATTCCTTCTATGGGAGATGTTTACGTTTTCGTGAAAAGACAGTGCAGCAGATATTCGTTCAAGCCCGACCGTAAGAATCTAGTCATCATGCTATTGCTGAAATGCCATTGCATATATGGGAGATACGAGCTTTTCCAACTTTCGATTGGGCAATACTGTAAACATCCATTGTTAATTGCAGCGCTCTGCGTAACTGCCCAACGACACTGGTTTGGCCGTTATTGACACGCGTTATATCTTCTAAGCGAATAGAGCTACCGACGGCATTTTCATGCCATGACATTATTATAGCTAGAAAAAAAATGTAGCCGGGCGGGATTATAGTCGCCTTTTGATACTTTCATCGAGGATCGATGAGTGAAATTGGTGGCTTCACTGCTAATGATTTAGACGAAATCGAAGATGCAACGGGACACATTGGAGACAAGCGGTCTCACTCTGACTGATAAATGTCACTTATACTCGAGACTCTCTTGTCCTAAGGCTATAAAACAATTACCTTCTGGCTTCATATAACTGTCTGACTTAGATACACAATACCTTACGCTTCACTTTTTAGCGCGTCATTTTGACAACCAACACAGATTTAGTTAGCCTGCGGATGTTTTTCTAACCGGTCGACCATGTCCGAATTTTCAGTTGATTGCAGATCTATGTTCTAGAGGAAAACGCGCTCGATTCGTTTAGCTGTTGATCTCTAACTTCAATAGTATAATGATAATAGTAGATGAAAACGATGGCGTAAAACGGACGGTCTGAACCGATGAACGACTTTCTACTCTAGTTTTAGCTTTCTGCTGCCATCGCTAGTACATCCACATATAAAAGAAATGAAGTCTACAAAGAGCAAAAACGTCTGGGCATTTGTTTGACACTACTTTTTCCTTCCATGCAATCGAAGTGGTCGATGAACACTAAGACGGAGATGTAATCGGATAACCGGAGGAAATTCGCACACACCTGGTGCATTTTTTTTCAGTTGCTTCTCGAGTTATACATAAACGTTGAAATTTGTGACAGGCACAAAGGTGTTCAATAACCCTAAGGCTGATACCCTTTGTCTCTTTTTCTACTTGCCAGACCGGAAGACTGAGCCGAGCAACTAGCTTCTACAATTCCCCCGAAGAAATGCAAATTGCATTAAAGAAATTCGGCGTTAAATGTTAACAATGTTCATTCGTGAAAGTAACCTGAATAGAAATAATTTGATTTATATTCACAGATCACTTATAAAGCTTTTGCACTTAAAATACGTTTTCTTCAATAGCCAGTTTCAGTACTTCGCATGCGTGCTTAGAGGTAGCACTCAGCTTCATTACGGAAATATTGGTTGCGTTTGTTATTGTTGTTGAACATTTCAAAATGCATTAAACATGTCTAGTTATTCGTAAAAAAACTTTAGACGTAAGACATTGTTTCTTTTAATAAGCCCGTAAGGGGTACAATCAACTGCCGTAGTGATCGGCAGCGGCCACATCGTCCACCCGTCTTTAGATAACGATAAACATTTGTAATTTTAACGAATATAATCACCGACACAAGTATAATCGATATATCAACTTCTTACCTTTTCACTTCTCCAAGGCAGCCAATTTAGTTTTTGTTTTTCAACGATTTTAACTTGTCCGTGGCAGTTGGTCGACTGGAGCGCCTCCTGGTTTCTGTCGTTCGAGATGAGTGAGGTGGACCCAATCGTGTTTTGAGCGAAATAGCCTTGAAGCTTAAGTGCTGCTGCGTTTATGACTATTAGAGGGTACTAGTCGGTCATACAATTACTGTACGCTCACAGAGAGGCGCATGTGTAGTTTTTGGCGGGAAACTCAAAGCGACAAGGCACGTCCGTATCACTGACTATTGTTACACTTTATCAAAATGACTCTTGCAAACAGGTAGATGGCAACAAAGAGAATAGTTTCATTATTGTTTTTGTTGAATTTGGGTCAATAGTGACGCGAAATCACCAGACATGTGCGTTGCTTACATTATCCGATATTATATTGAGGGTGGCCACGAGGCACCTTATACCTAATTAAATTGTGTTCTATGGAATAATAATGCTTTCGAAGCTGCAAGCGGACTTTTCTTCATTATCGTTTGTTTTCCAAAACGCAATCGTAGTATGAGCTGGGTTGACGAAAAACTCACCCAAGAGTTGATATGAGTTTGTTCGTCTTTAAAGAAGTGTTTTTTTATTAAAAAATTATGTTTAGAAAAGCGCTTATTAGAGATACTTATATCTCCGTTAGATGTATATGTCTAGGATATGAACAGACTACTTACCTCTATATGACACAATAGAATAAATAGATTTTTCGAATCCGATCATCCATATTCTTTCAATCTAATCCAACTTTAGCAGTAATCTATTTTTCAAACAACTACTTATCTACAAAAATTCAAATACACTGAAAATAAAACGACGACTTATTGTTACATACGTAAGTCTGTTTTTATTCATTTCCTCAGGAAATATTTACTCATACTATATCAAACATCACCAAAACATAGAAGTATTTAATTTTTGCTTTTTTTCTTTTTATAATGAGTGGTTGCATATATGGAACTGAATGAATCACGATAGTCTTTCGGCTGGATGTATCGATTTTGTTTCCAAAATTTACACAGCAAAGCTTTTTTTTAATATTTTTTTTTTCATAATAAAAGAGAAACACATATTTTATACGCCTCGATTAGCGTATAGACCTTGTTCCTGACACGTTAACAGCTTGAAGATTTTATTTCATCCTTTGCTATATTTCGTTAATATTTTGACATTTTCTTCTAGAAACGAGTTAAGATAAACCAACTCTATAAGTACAACTTTCCAAGTAACATTTATTAGAAATTCGTTCAACAGACTCCCGAAAAGCACCTTTTGCCCCATTGTTACCTGAGCAAAATTACACGGCCAATAGAATTTTCGCAATTCTTACTTTAAAATATAAATATATAGCTCATCGATGCCTTCCCCTTGCATAAAACACCCTGTTAGATTTTCAACCTATCAAATAGCATTTAGGAAGCTGAAGCTTGAGAATGCGGGATTTCGATTCAGCTCATCGAGAACTTTCAATTGGTATCAAAAAATACCTCACTTACATAAAGTTTTATCGAAAAATGAATTTCTCCCTATTACTTTCCGTTTTTCGTCTTTTTCAAGCCGAAAAACTTTAATCGCAGGAAAATCATTGCGTTGTTATTTAGCTCGTCAGGATCTATCAGTCAGTGCCAACAAACGGCGTCAACAAAGTTCGTGTAAGAAGTACGTTTTTGTTATTTCGATATTTATTAGTTAAAAAAAAATCTTTTAGATAATGTATTTTGAGCAAATTGTTTAATTAAAGTATTTGCCACATTAGATGCAACAAATTTCCGTTCGATATTAATTAGAGACTCGCTCAAAAAGAGATTGAAAACGCATTTTCAACCCCCTTTCACACGAGCGAGATAAGCTTATCACGATTTTCACGTCGAACTATTCTTTGTCAGCTATTATTTTACCTCATCGAGGTCTCTCGATTCACTCGGCTTTCTCCCTTGAAAAGAACTCTTCAGCCCAAATAGATAGATAGATAGATTAGATTAGATAGACAGATAGGCAGGTAGCAACGTACGCTGTGGTATTGTATTAGTTTGTCATGGCTGCGTTTCATTCTGTCACGACCTATGCCGTATGCCCTTAGAATTAACAGGGCTATAGCATGACCTTATGTGCAACTTTCAAGCATCAAGTAACTTGTTCCATTAGATGGTCAACATCGAAATCCAGAAATAAGTGTTTTGTCACAGCTATGAATAGGATGATTGGATTTCACAGAATTACAGTGTTCTTGTAGCGGTCGACGACTGGTCGAATCGAAAGGAGACTCGATTTCCGAGTACGCTATTTTTTAAAAAGTTATTTTCGAAAATTTCACAATTTGAAGAATAATATATATATATATACAAGTCAGTTAAAAAATAATTTTGGCAAATTTTACTTTTTTTGCTATCTCCATATTTCATTTGATGGTTGTTTAAAAATGCTTCTATGATAGACTCTGTACTTGCTGTACTGTTTTCATTCCGCGACGTGAGTACGTTTATCGCTATTTCATCTTTAACGACGATCTCACGTAACGAAATACCGCACGGTTACGCTTCGAGTACCTGCTGCAGGAAAATATACAACGGAGACAACCAGGATCACGTAAGACATAGAAAACCAATGTGTAAGAGTCAGCAAACCACACTCTGAGTAGTCGACACGCGGAGCTTTATCGTATGCATTGGAAACAGTGAGCTAGTAAATAGCTTTGATTGGACTCATCAACTCACTTAGTTAAAAAACATATTATATCGAAAGCCGAGCCAAAGGAATCGCACTAAGCGATCTTCTTGTGGAATAGCATTTAACTTTATAGAGTGTTGATAACTTTAAAATGCGGTAATAGCGATAGAAGTCAAACTAATAATGTTAATTAGCATTAAGGAACTGTAGTTTTGAGGTCGAGTTCTCTTTTTCTCTAGGATGGTTTGCACTCGGAAATACTGTATGCCAAGTGAACAAACTACGAACGTTAAGGGCAATATGTCTCAGTATACTTTTGGGTGATGAGAAAACGGAAAGTGAAGCAGTAGAAATTATATCGACATAGACATAAACTATATACTAGATATACGTAAAAAACATTTATTTCTTTTTGTTTTCACTGAAACGGTAATCCAAAGCACTGAAGGAACATTTGTGCCGAACCTTCTCCCCTTTGCCTACTGAACGTCCTTTTATTAAAGTATTTGACATCATTTTAGCTGCTTGCTACCGTATGCCCGATTTCCAACGCCTGGCAGTTCCTTTAAGCCTTCAGTTTTCCATAGATATTTCTCGTTTAAAAAAAGTGTATTTACAATAGATGAAGCCTGTGAAGACTAAAAGAGGTTCTCGCGGCCTTTTTAACTAAGCGCGGGAAGAACAATGTAGTAAAAATTCTATGACGAATACGGCTCGAGCCACAGTTACCTGGTCAAATGTAGGCTAAAAGTACCAATGGAAATGCTAAATAGCTCCAAAGTTCGCGATTTCAAATAAAACAAACCCTCTTTCCATAGAAGAAAAGCTGCTGTCTATGTCCCAATAAGCATGACAGCTAGAACGAATCTCATATAGGGTCAATAGGATTCTTTGCTGTTATACCCATTTTTATCAGTTGTACATTGCTTGTATGCTATTTAAGCCAACACCTGAAATTTACAGTATAAAAAATAAAAACACGATTCCGTTTATGAGTCAGTCATATAAATATATTTCTGTCAGAATTACGACGTATTGTTATGGAATTATGTCAGCTCCGTCAAAATGAACCACCGTCTACTGCTCTAATCTAAGCGACTTGGACGAACTTTGCATGTCGTCGAAAGCTGGTTTATAAGTTCATTCATTCATTGAACTGTTGTTTGAAATATGGATGAGCTGATGTCACAGAGAATTTCTAGCGACTAGGCCAATCGAAGCAGACGCTAAGAAGTCATGGACCTGCTCTATTTGCGTGTTAAAAGTCGTCGCTTTAGCCTATCATAAAAATGGAGACAAAGGATGCTCCCAAGTACCTTCGTTCTGTCTCAATATTGCTGTTATTATGAGTCCTGCCATGTCCCGTAGGACCACTCGGTTGCACGACTCAGTGAATATTAAACACTATTTAGTGTCAAATACTAGATATCAATAAGTCGCCATACAATCTAGATCTTAAATTTTTTGCTCCAATGTCCCATAGGGTATGTAACCCTGTGTTCAATCAGTCCTACAACAGCTGATGTTGGAGTAGTGATACACAAAGCAACACAGCCTCATCGCAATCATCGCATAAAATGATTAGTTATCATATATAGAGGTGTTCCCGTTGTCTTTATAGAATGGATTCCATGGATTTTCTACGTTCCGTTGTTTTATATGCATGGATAAAATTCGTACCTTGCCACTGATATTAGTAACGATGACTAATCATTAATAGACGAAAGTCGCCTCGTTTATCATAAACGGAAGCCACCATATTACCGATACCTAGCATTTTATAGACTGCAAACGCGAACCCGACCTTGATCAGCTGTTCGTAGAGATAGAGCCGTTGGAACCAATTGGACGAGTGCTTATGATTTTCCTTGAGGACGAAATCTCGTAGACCGCGCACGTAATCATGTAGAAAGGAAATCCAACTAATGTTGCTCACCTCGGTGCAGAACTCCTGGCGGTCGCTGTCACTCAAACAAAGTCTTAGCCGCTCGACCTTTTCAGTACGGAAGCACCACTGGTTGGTCGTGAAAAAAGTGAGCGCGTTCTGCATTGCGGTCAGTTTGTCGTACATTTTCATGAACTGTGGCTCCTTACCCAGAAGCTGGTATATTTTGTCCATGACATATGCGGGCACATAGTGTTCCAGCAGCATCGAGGTGCGATGAAGAATCCAGTTACCACGCAGGTGGATTTTAGGATAGCGGAAGGCCTTGTTGAATGTAACCTTTGCGATTAGGGTGCCTTGGTAGTTTTCGAAATCGGCCCAAGTTAATGGTGGTGCGCGATCGCCGGCAGCGCAGTTATATACGAGCACATTTTGAGGACGGAACATGCCTGTGTGCCAGGCCACCACAAGAATCGTATTCGCCACAATATCGACTGGAATGAAATCGGCGCGCATCTCCTTCTTCGAATATATGGACCGAAGAACGCCGAGAGCCGTAGCAAGTACCATGCCGTTGGGACCATTGTAGTTATCTACCCAACCCGGCACCGGCTCAGCCAAAGACCCGACCACAATTGAAGGTCTAACGATTGATATCGCAAAAGGTTTCTTTATAGAAGCAGGCTTCACATCTTCATCAGGTCTGACAGTAGCGGAGTTGTGGTTGTTTTTGTTGTGGGAGCATGCCTCCTTGTGCGATTGCTCATACCGGGTCATGGCGGCGTCGTGGAACTGTTTGATCATTGTCTCGGCTAGACCTTTAGTGAAGGTGTATGTGTTTGGCTTGTTGCCCAAAAGCTTCTTCTGAACAGATTCTAGTGCTTCATCGTCGAGCCATTCGACCATACGCATGATCTGTTCAGGCTCGTATTCTTGAGGATAGATTTTCTCTTCTATCGTATCGAGATCACAGTTGGCGTAACATGTAGACACGTGCACAAGTACCTCAAGCTTATCAAGGGTGGCGCAAAGCTCGAGGATACGTTTTGTACCGAAAAGATTCATTCTAACGGCGTTTCGGAGCGGCTCGTCAAAACGCACAGAGGCCGCGTTATGCATGACTACGTTGATACAGCTCCGGAGCTTCTGCAAGTCGGATGGGTATATGCCGAGGCCTTCGTGTAGCATGTCTCCTTCAATCATTTTCACCTTGCAATAATAGCAGTAAAAAAGAATTTGTACAGCTTAGCTAATTTGTTGATAGTATGCTAGAGACCAGTTAGGTGTTCGCTTCGCGTCGATATATGTATTGAAACAGGATTTTGTTAATTCTGTTTAGCCACACAATTCTGTCCCGGGTAGCCCAATCTAACTTCGATAATCTCTCGCGAACCTTTTCTATGGCCGTCGGATTTTCCTTGCGTACTCGATCGAATAACGCACTGTTGAATATATCTGTAAAGCGTTGCTGCAGGGAATGGCCCTTCTTTTCGCGTCCCAGTACATAGATCGATGCTACGTCGGGGCAAGAACGCAATATCTGAAAGTTAACCCATTTCATTGAGTCAGAACTGATCAGGTACTGGCAAAATAAAAGACAAGCATAATGCGAGATATCATCGCTCTAGACGAAAAGTTAGAAAACTGAACTTAGATTACTTTCCCTGAAGCTTAGAATATACATAACATGAACGGGTTTTAAAATCCTAATCGCTCTAAACGTAATAATTCTTTAACGGATATGATGCTCGACCTTTTTTTTTTTTGCTTTGGTGAAAACTCTAATGTGATTCATTTGCTTAAAACTAATAAAGGAATTTCACCTTTTCGAGAAGCACCTTCCCGACGAATCCAGTACATCCTGTGATGAATAGGTTTTTCCCTGACAGATACTCCCGTACTCCAACGTATTCATAGAAAGCATTGGTGAGAAATAAGTTCGATGTCATGTTCAGTGGTTCTGCACAAAAGAATAAGAACAGCGAATTATCCTGTGTTTGCCTTTATACTATTATTGACAAACAAACGAATATTTAGAGACAGAACGGCGCTTTTAAAATCTAGCTGTTCCTCAGTCTTTGTAGACGGCATGTTTACTAGATATTAAGTCATTTCAAGCTAGAGAGTATTGCAACGGGACACGAACAGCAATTTACCCTAATAAAGAACATGACCGGTTTGAATACTAAATAAATTATATTTAAATATTTAGCATGCGGAATTATTTGATAGACAGATTCAAGTAGCGCGTCACATTTGGGATTATGCCCATGTTATAATTTAACCGCTATTCTCTTTTGCGAAAATTTGTCAAAATTCTAGCGTATGTCTAAGATTCCCTTATCAGTTCCCCAAGCAGACTCTGATTAATATCGCTACACTTCGAAGGTACTTTCACTCGCTAATTTTTCGGTACCAATTTTACAGAAGATTAGCCGATTATGCAAAAGTTCTCACTATGATAAAAAAAAAAAATGGGTGTCATAACAGTTTTGTGTTAAAGTGAAGGATACGATGTTTTGTGTCCAAAATTAATTTTCACCTGCTTCCTTCAAACTTGTCAATAAATAATTCCTTTAACTTCCGTTAAGCTATAGAACTTGTTGTCGAATTCATAGCTATTTGACGTAACGCAGCTCGGATCACCTTCTTAAGGTCGAGTTAATTCGAAGTAATTCTGAACGCTAATATTAACTAGTATATGAATGTTTTTTACGATTACCAACTTGCGGACTTCAATTTGTCCCTATTCCACTCAGCTGTACCGCTGGCTTGTGAGTGCACTGAAACGAGTACTCACTGCTCTGACGTCGGACCTATATACGGAATCATTTTGTAGTACCAAATTAACTCCGAAGTAAATACGCGCAACTAACAATGTAACAGGACTATCATTCGTATATATCCAAATGTACAGTACTACGGGATGCTTTCCGAGGCTCATACGGCCATAAAAGTCCAACCACTCATTTCTGACTAATAAGTGAACCTTAAACTATTGTCATTAACTGAAATGAGCGAAACTTCACCTAAGCTAGATGTTGTACTTAGTGCTTTTGTACGCGCTACCGTCAACGAGCTTCAAAATTGAGCTAGTCTGACACTGGCTAACTCGGGTATTTTAGCGCACTGTAATTTTTCGAGCGGATCAGCTACTTGAATGTCGCTTTTATGAACTCAACACGACTCAATTGTGGAGAGAAGACGACCCCTCGATAACTTAGGTTTTGAAAAAAACGTCACCAGAAAGGGAAAAGGGAGAGAAGTAGAGTCACACAGACAGATACACACTCAGCATAGTCCGATCTTGACCTTATTTGTCCTTCCCAGAATATGACTATCCTTTATTTTCATGGTCGGCTTAAAATTTTAGCCAGATCTGTATGTATGCGCGGCTGCCTCAGTGTATAATGGTTTGTTATCCGGCAATTCCGAGTGATTTGTCCCCGCTCCCCTTCCGTTATACGGCCCTTGCTCTGATACCCCTTCTGCACGTCGAATTCTGCCTTCCCACACCATGTACGCTCTTACACATTTTAGAACGCTTTCCCAATCACTCTCACCTGGTCACAAACGTGGAAACATTCGCTGGTTGAAAAAAGCTACGTTCTTTCAGAGAATCATTCCATTATTGACAATCCCGTTGTCATTTAAGCCTATCCTATTGGGTTGTTGACGATCGGCCTTTTCTTGAGGAGCGCTCAAAAATAAACGTCGATGTCGCTTCTGATAGCTGAGTAATATATATGCGAATTATTAATACATGATATCCTGTATTTCAGGCAATATTCAGGGACGATCCTCAATCAATATGCTTGCTAAAAACTTATTGAGGATATTGGTACTTAGTGATCGCTAACCTGTTAATCCGTCAAACACGTTTTTTCCCCAGATGCTAATCTCCTGATGTAGTTTTCCTCACTCAATTCATCACAGACACTTCAACAGAAATTCGTGTCGCATAAGCCAATGCGACAAAGCACAAGAGTAATTAATTCTTGCAATAGGAGGTTTAAAGAGCACAAGGGAGTCAACGGCACGATGAAATTTATATAGAAAAAATAGGATAGAAACGCCTACTACAATCGATCATCATTAAGCCTTTAACGTAAACATAATATTATACACTGACCAATATGATCATAATGAGTAATGTTAACTCAGATTTGTTAAAAAAAAATTTAAAAAAAAAAACTTTTTTATTTTAGAAATTCTATTCTAGTGATAATATGACGTAAAACGACTGATACTGAAATATGTATGACTGAAATATGCGGTCTATGGTCACTTGCATGACTTACTGGAACAAAGCTCTCAATTAGCATCCACCTGTTTTACAGTGTCCATCCAAATAAGAAAATCGAATACCTTAAGCGACAACGTTCCCAAGGGAGATCATCAAAAATCGTCACCGAAACTTGCTTCAAATGCAGTTTCTCTACAGTTACTTAGCTGCTTCTAAGCTATAATTCTTATATCGTATGTGTTTCCATGATTATTAAGGTGTGGCTTTCGTAGACATCAAAATAATAATAATAATAATAAAAAGGCCACAGTTTAGCTTGTGGAAGGGCCCACTTTACTGAACGGAACACGGTTACAGTAAATCACTTTAATACACGGTGTCTCATAAACAACTATTTTACCTGTTTTGTGACCGACTGAGAGCTGACGATATTTATTGCTTCTTAGAAATAACCGCCGTAATAGTTGGAGCAAGCTGATTCTTCCGGATGATGATACCGTCAACCTTACCGCGACTGTTACTTA
Organism: Varroa destructor; assembly: GCF_002443255.2. Taxonomy (NCBI): domain Eukaryota; kingdom Metazoa; phylum Arthropoda; class Arachnida; order Mesostigmata; family Varroidae; genus Varroa; species Varroa destructor. Next base: position 27,121,989 of record NW_019211456.1, on the reverse strand, counting down.
CAAACGGCGTCAATACCAACGACACTGATCGATATAGCAGCTCATTTTCATCATTACATTACCTTCGTATGCTTCCTGGGTAGCCTCTTTATCACGTACACACAATGACACGTTTCTGCATACGACTGATGTATGTGAATATTCAATTGCTACATGTACGTATGTAAGCTGTACGTTATCACCGGCTGCGGCTGAGTCGCTGACAACAGCAATAGTCATTCGAGCGCAGAAACAATTTTTGTTGGCGTCTGTGGGTAGACTCCGTAGAGGTAAGTGTGCACGTGCTTGGCACGCGGTCAGACCGGCCTGATTCTGAGACTTGCGTGCAAATTCATAACATGTGAGTGAAGTCGTACGCGTGATGATAGCGTGAAAAAAAAGAGAGAAAAAGTGAGAGGGTAGAAGAATAACGAGAACAATACCAAAGCCAAAAGACGGCTTTAATAGAAAAAAAGGCTGCCAGCGGCCGGATAGATCAAATACACCTCAAACTGATTTCAAAAGGCCACGGAACATGAGCCTTGCTTTCGGAATTCTCTATCAAGGTGGAAATGAGAATGATTCGCTATTAATGTTGTTATATGTAGGAATGGTTCGTAGTACGGGTTAAAATTACGACTTTTTTCATGCATTAGTTCATATGTTTACTTCTTATGTGTTTTACGAATGGTTACCGTTTATGGTTTTAAATTAGGAATAATTTTGAAAAGGCCATCGAAGAACATCTTTACTCATAAAATAGTCTTCAAATTTGCGCATGTTTTCAAACGTAGTAGTGAGTGGCCTGTGCATTTCATCCCTTTACTTCGTCTTCGTACTGTTATAGTTGCTCAATAGGGCTGGGCTTAGTTGAGCCATCGGTGGGAGAGCAATAAGCGCTAGAATACCCCGCACGACAGGTCCTAGCTATCATAACTGCAACAGTTCGTATCGGGTCATCAAGGTACAAATGATTTATTGGGAAGTGAGGCAGTTCTAAATCTTTGAAGAAACACAATCTGACAAAGCTCCGACACGTTATTACATAAATCGTCACATAAAGTGAACACATGAAGGTCTATACGTTTTCAAAAATAGATTCGTTTTAACGCGAAAAAAACACATGCATTGTATGACTGCGCTAGCTAGTGAGCTGAAGATGTTTCATATATAAAGGAATATGCAAGTTCTTTCAATATGTCCTTCCTGGCCCACTTCCTGGCGGCGAAGGAGCAGGCACAAGCATTAAAAAAGTAATGTAATTTTATAGAAAATGATCCGAAGCTGAATTACGATAGCCTTTGATTTCCGGAACGATGTTAATCACGGCTTATTACGGCTTACTTACGCTCCTATGCACACAGTATTATGAGTCAAAAAGCTATACATTTTTTTCATTGTTTCACTTATTTTTGAATGCATTGCGTGTTTCCTTGGATCGCTCAAATTTTCCTCTTTTTCCTTCAAAGGCAAGACGCATTTACCTATTATAGATGCATTATTATATTATCACGTCATAGGTCTTTCGGCCTACTAGAAACGCGCGTAATTTTATTAGGGCTTGAATACTATTAATATGGAGTTGTCAAAAAGTGTTCACTGTTTTTCTATCTAAATGGCTTTAAGGTCACATATCTCAGAAAAGAAGAGTGTCCGATCGCCGCTGGTTATTTAAAAGCTGACATTAGTAGGTGTGCGAATATTGTTAAAGACCTTTACTCAAACCTACGATAGGACGCCTTGAAGGTGAGTGAAACTCTTCGCTTCAAGAATTCGCCACACGTTACAATTGCATAACAATAAGTGAACAAACAGGCCTATAAAAAAAATTCATGCTGTTTATTGTCAAGACGCAAAACAGCCTAAAGATATTTGTGTCGCTTTCGTTCTCAAAATTGTCGACAAGTTACGGAACATAATATCCAGGCACTGTTTTATCACGAGTACGACGAGCTAAATAGAAGGAACACTTTGATAGTACAAAATATTAAATGCCGTCATATTTTAACTCATTAGACGAAGTGGTGTTATCAATGTACAGCTCAACATTTACAAGCTCTTGTCAAGGTTCACAGGTCAGACATCATTTTCTTGTCACTAAGTGCAAGCAATCGGTAAACACAGGATGAAAAGTCAACATGGCTGTGCCACACATAGATGAAGAAAGGCTGTTGACAAACTAACATCCTGCAAGAATGCGATATCATGCATTGATCGAAGTATATTTATTGAGCTCTTCGGTAACCGGGACCAAAAAGGTTACGCTTAAATTTGTGGAAACCACGTCTGTTCGTTTGCCACTGTAAACAAATACGTCAACGACGTGGCCTAGTACAATGAGATGATTGGGTCAATTTATAAGAAGCCAGAATAAAATTCACCCCAAATATTCTCAAGGTCTGCGTGAATGCCACGAATATGAAATGGTTATTGTTCATTGACATCGGTGTACCGAAATACTGGTCTGATGTTTGTTTGATGAAGCCATATTTATAATCGACAGTTGCTTCCATAGTTAAGTTAAAGAAGAACAGCTAGCGTGTAAATATTTAAATATCTTTCTCGATCTGAAGCAGGATGTGGATCTGTTCGTACTAAACTATGATTGAGGGCAAGACGGATGTCCCTCTAGTATTATAAGAACTGAAGCTTGAAGTTGCAACTGACGCTAGCGGACGTTAGCTGAAGGAACTGGAACATCTAAAATAAGCGAAACGCTAGCCGGCTTTATCTTATAGACAAAGGATTTATCTAGAGCAGCTACTGCTGCTGTGTTTCAGTTAATGCTGTCCAATAAATCAATCCGCGGATATTTTCTGTCTTCACCCTAGCTACCTCAGCGTCCTTTCGGTCCGTCGTAAAGACATTATTGTTGTTATGGCGAAGCTCGAAACGCTTGCGTAGTCGAACTAGAAGGAAGGGTACAAGCGGTTCAACGTGATAATATGAAGCAGCCTCGTAGGCAACAATGCGTAGCCATCATCATTCGATTAAAACATCTGTGACAGGTCCGTTCTAATTCGGATTCACAAGCATAAGCATCAGATAAGTACGCCGAAACTCGTATATTCTTCTAATGCTTGCCGCACAATGTCGTAACAATGATGATGATAATAACAATAACATATGTACTGCAATCGCGTCTAGCACTGGCCATTGTTATTTGTTGAAGTTGACATCAAACCATGACGTAATGGATCACAGCGTGGAAATATACCGCAAACGTGTATAGCTGTCAAAAGCAGAAAGGACAAATTTAAATATTTACCTATTTAGTACGTATATGTATATATCCAATAGGCGTTCAGTTAAAAATAGCACATACGACAGTTAAGATAAATGCGAACATTATACCAGACGTATCGATTGCTTATAATTCAACGCGCGCAGAATAACAACAATGATAGTAAAATAGTTGATAATGATAACGCTAAGCGCTGGAGGACACTAACTGTCCTTAGCTTGCTAGGGCGTCAATATCCTATGTTTCTGCGTTCTGTACGACAGATGCGCGTAAACTCCAAATTCAATAAAATATACTGTTTTATCGGTAATCAATAACTTCGGTACATTTTGATTTACAGCATAATGTGAAAAATGCGAGCCGTTGAATTATTTCAGGGTTTCGGCTTCAGTCAACAAACGCTATTTGTGCTAAATCGCTTACACCGCTATATCTAGCTGTGCATATACGGAGTGTTTACTAAAAACACCTCATATGAAATAAACATTTAATTAGACGCCAATGTTAGCGGACAGAAATTTTGCGTCTGCTATTTTGCATAAGACTAACTCAATAGAAACTGAAGCATCAGATGTCTTATATATGTACAATGTTTATTTTTTATTAATTTATTAAATTATTTTTTATTATCTTATCATCCACGTAGACATATATGAAGTTCAGCAAGGTAAATGGTAATATATATATTAAATATGCAGTTCACCATTTTTATAGTACATCGCAATTAACTAATAGCATAAGGAAGAGGGAATGTGTCAGATAAAAGAAGCCCTAAGACTGTAATTTGCTGCCACAATAAAAGGAAATCAGGACATTTAAAAGGGCCTGTTTCATTTTCGTAGGTCAGAGATAGAAACGTCTAGTTCAGTTTGATATCAATACAATGGCTAGCGTAACAATGACTGGACGCCTAGTTGCCACTACCGCAAGCCAGTAAGCGGTAAATGAATTTGAAGCCTGGCGGTTGGCCTGGAATCTCTTTATCACGAGTCTCCTCGGAGTCCGGCGAAACGAACGTGATTGCGTTTATTCCGTTGTCCTCTAAATGCAGTGCGAGGCAAGTGGAAGTTTCATTAATCAAAAACGAAACTTTTAGAATATTTCTGCGTACGTTCTAGTAGTACATAAGCAGTGAGATGGACTTACTGGTTACTCAGCTAAAATTTACAGGAGATTTTGTTTACTTCGTTAAGTAATTAGCATTTTTGCATGTGTGTTTACCCTATATACAGAAAGGATTTGCTAGCGCTTATTTAGCAGTAACAAAATAATTGCATACTATTGACAGTCGATATCGGCACAAATGGCAGGTCTATAGTCTGAAATGCTACCTTGCATTGTCCTTATGCTATATTCCATACAATGTTTCTTGCACATCTTTCAGCACTGGTGCTCAGAATTGGAAACGTTCGTACCTGTTTTGTACTCATCCGCAAAGTTTCTTCCACAGTGTCTGACGTTATCAATTTGTAAGTAGGCCTTGACCTTAATGGCTCCGGTCGTAGCATTTTTGCTGTAGCACTCGGTGTCGATTTCGCTTGGATTATAGTGAGGCTCAGGGGCTTCGCCGAGTCCGAACGGCCCAGCCTTTCGGAAGAAGACGCGACACGAGTCCGGGCCACGTTTAAAGCAAATTGCGTACCTGAACATGCATATCGATATACAAATACGAAATAAAGAAAGAAAATAAGAAATACAGTCAGTCACTTTGCTTGTGAATTGTGCAAAAGTATGTACAGCTCATATGTCACGAATAGCCTTACATGACAAGAGTCCTGTACATGGACCCCATCCTAAGTGGAATCTATATGTGGACTGTTCGCTTGCGTAATGTGATATATATATATATATATGACGGTTATTGTACCTAAGTCCGAGAGGATAGGAGGTCTCATTGACTCCTTGAGGTCGGTAATTGAAGCTCTTAACGATTCCGCTATATTCTTCGAAATACTGAAGACATCCGGGAGGCGCAAGGCGGGGTGAATGGCAAGGCAATTGTGTGACACGGATGTTCCATTTTCGCACTCGGTTTGGATCTTTCGAGTAATCGATGTTCATACGAAGTTTGATGGAGTCAGTATGCTTCACGTCCACATAAACTAAAACAGTTCAATACAAGTTTGTTGGTCAACTTATGGTAGATCAACAGATCGACTGACAGATTGTGCGAACACCTCATTAACTTTCTCACATACACATTGCATGGTGTAATTTCCAGCAAACTTGAAGTTAAAATGAAAAATAGTCCCGTTCACATTCTAACGCAGTCTAAGCCGCTGTATATCTCTTAATAGATTTCGTTGCTGCTATGACCTGACATAAATTTCCTGTTGATCAGAACACTAACCATGTTGACCGTCGTTGAGTCCGCACAAATTGTGGACGCGAGTATTGGCGTCTGCTCCTTCGATCGTGAGCATGTCATATTTGCATTTGCCCGATTGCGGATCCGGTCCAACGATATTAAAGTTGACGAAGTCCAGCTTCATTTGACATATATGCTGCCCAAGGGGAGTGAGTTTACGAATCCGAATTCCGCAATGAATCGAGCCTTCGGGATCCCACACCTTTTGTGGCTCGATAAAGTAGGTGTTGTTCGTTGAGATCTCTACCTCTTTGCCTTTTTCACACGTTTTCGCAACTAAAAATAATTTCAGGTAAAGGTTGACTTATTATGAGACCTCACATTCGTAAGATATTTGGTAAAAATACACGTTTTTTTTTTTTAATTCAAATCCAATTGAATACGTAGTTGGCCATTTTTCTGCTGTTATAAGGTGTCGATAGAAAAAAATCCTTGGTGTAATTTTGCTTTCTTTCAGATTATGAAATTTGTCAAGCGACTGTACATCAGTTGCAAAGAACTACAAGTTACAGTAAATAAATAGTTCACATGCATAACATGCAATGTATTTTCGACGGCGTTCACCCTGTGTATTTAACTCTTCGCTAACGTAATGTCTTTCTAGTTTGTACGCAAGCACCCACCTGGCTCAACTTAAATTGCTCCGGCAAAAACCAGTCGTCACTTATGATGGACCTAACGATCATCCTTTCCCCTAGCAAAAGGCTGGCTGAAAAACGGTGTAAAATTTCGGTAGCAGTAGCGTAAGAAACTTCTACATATGTTCACAGACACGAAACTTACTATGACAGCAAACGCCCCCTCCGTCGCAGTTTCCAATGTTTTCGCCTCGTTGAAGGGTACAATCAAACCCGCTCATACATACGCCTTGACCCTGTTCACACGGATCTAGATGCTGCTGACGGACTGAGAAGTATTTTAGATCAAAGTTAGCTGTGCATTTTCTCCATTTTCAAGTTAGCAGCGGTTTAGAACTTTTGCTAGAATGTTAACGAGAGCTATGCTCATACGTGAATAAAATTTATATGACTAATTATTTCACTCTCGGAGTTGCTCGATAAAACAATTATCTACGTTTTAGTAGCAGTTAAACGTGTGCCTTTTCTACGGCTTAATTTGAGCTATATTTGATTAGGGATCTTAGGTGTTTTCTGGGCTTATTTTAGGTTAATTATAGAACTGATTAGATATGAGCAATCAATACTTTAATAATCGTACTGCACAATATAGGACCTGTTCAGTCGCATGGGCAAACGGCTACGTTATGATTACATTATCTTTAAAGATAAGTTTATGGTTAGCGGGTACTTATATGTTTGAGAAGCTTGAGGCGATTCTGTCACTGCTTTGTATAATTATTTATTGGCTCTTGTCGCTGCGTTACTTCTTTCTTTAAGTTCGGTTAAGAAAATGGCAAATTATAATAAATACTGAATAAACAGCAGACATCAAGTTATTAGAAGCATTTCATTGCATTGTAAGCTCGATTTGTCAAGGTAGCACTGTCCATAATTATTTTAGAATGACTACAATTTTAAATTTTATGATCGCACTTTGAGTAAAGAGATCTTACTATTTTTTGTGTTTGCGAAAATAAAAATATTGCAACGGAAGTACTGCAGGTCGTACGCATTTACGTTAAACGAGGATCCTACCTTGAGGGATGTCGGCCGCAGCTTCACTCTGAGCTACATCGGCTGCCGGGGCATCACCAACAATTGTTTCTGTAATACCGGCAATATTCTGCACAACAGGCATATTTTGAACTAACTTATTGATGGCTTCGTGAGCGACCGACTTGGTCGTGTTGGTTCTTGTGCCTCTTGGGGCCATAGCAGGAGCTTTATCCGTGGCAGGGTTAACCGTAGACGAGGCTGTGATGGGCTCTGACCCAGATTTGACGGCCGGGCCGGCCATAATGGCCAGCGTCAGTGCAGAGAACAGAATCACGGTACGAACATGCATTTTGGCAGATGAAAGAAAATCCTTCTGAGAGAATATCAAAGCAGGCTCCGGTTTTATCTTCCGCAACGCCGGCTGACCCACCGGGAAAGGGAAGCACTGGAGATGGAAGATCTATCGGGGCACCAGATTGCACACATCTAGGAACACTCAGAAGATTAACTTCTGTATGTATCTGGGCCGACAAAATCTGTCTAGGCAATAAGGGCTGAAATCTTCAGTGCTTTTTGATACACACTACATAAGATTCTATTTTTCGAAATCAAAAGCTGTTATACGATTGAGGCATCCCTAACCCGTTGTAGGGCCTGTGGCCAGGTGTATAATACTGAAACAGCGATTAGCAGTCGTACACAACTTTAAACTCGAAACATTATGGTGAGTGAATCTTCGCAGAAAAACGAGCTATACGCCTTCAGAAGCTGGCATAGAGTCCGCATGCAGAATCTGAAGCCTTGTTCAGGTTCATGCGTTCAAAATAGGTTGTGTCATATTTGAATCTTTTTGCCCACTTGTATGGGTCTGATTCTTCTCGCTCGAATACTCGTTCTTTTTTGCGTCGATGTTTTTTTTGTTATTTATGTTAAATATCACTCTACGCACGCTACAGAGAAGAAGTCCATAGAACAGCAATCTGGAAACCTAAATATTGTCAGTTTGTTTCAGTTGTTAAAGCTATGTCTGGATACTAAGCTCATAAAGTAGATAACATTTTAACTTACGTACTATGCACAAGACAACATTATTTATAAGTTTGAAAATTGATACTTTGTGGCCTACGCAGAACGTAGCCCATTATGTGGACGATCTTACAGAAGATACATCTAATAACAAACAAACCAGTTTCTCAAGTTTTATTCTCTGAGTTTTAGTGAATAACGTGATTTACGAGATGGATAGGAAATTCCATTTCAAAGCTCTCTTTTGAGGTCGCTGAACACAAAGGTAGGCTCACAATGTAGGACGATGTATGGATGCTTGATGCTATGATTTTCATTGTCTTAACTTTCAGGTTTTTGCCATATCAAACATGAAGCTGTATATTTTATGGGGCAATCCATGTCTTTATTGTTTCGTACTTCTTTAATCTAAATAATGTTATAAAAAAATACATAACCAAAAACCTGGCCAGAAACAGCGCTCCTTACCCACAAACATCTTGAAGTTTGTTCCCGATCACATTTAACAAACGGAGCGGTGGCAGAAGCTGAGGCTACATAATTATTTGTTAAAACAAAACTCGGAAAAAGAAATATTTTTTTTTTCTCTTATACGTAAGGCACGCGATGTCTGCTGCCTTAATTTTTCGCTTCGTATATCCTCGTCCGTACTTGTTCCTATTCGAAATATCCCGTTTCCAAGATGAACTTCCTCAGTGTTCCTCACATTGAAGAGCTGAACTTAAAATACCCTGCTCATCACACGTGAGTTTCTAGTTTGCTTTGAAACACAGTATTTCTCCTACTTGGTGACTGGGTTAACACGTAGTCCTAAAAAGAGATCGTCAATCGGTTTCTGTTAAATCGAGCTTTTGGCTTGTGGTGCATAAAAGCATACAAGTTTTATCCTGGTGATAGTATAAAAGCGTATCTACGTTGTAAACGTATCTGTCAGCTCACGCGTTCATTTTTGGAACACCGTAAGGTTGGGGTATAAACGCGTTTTACTAAGTTCGCACGTAAGATAGAATCGCTTTTCAATCGCGTCCACTCAAAGGCCGTGTCAGCTGAAGCGTTGGTAGAACGATGCATGCATAGAGTGAGGCCTAAGATGATGGAAACTGAAGACGCTATCGTTGTACATATATATATATATATTCGTCGACACTCTATTTTCGAAATGCGCCAGTGGTCGACGTAATTATGGGTATCAGTGAACGATATCTGAGGTATACTGACATCATATGCAATAGTTTATGTGACTATTTAATTAAACGACTATATGGTTTAAAAACAAAAAGCCTTCACTAGTGAAGTGCAAGAACACCACTGGCTGTTTGGAAAGTTTAACAAACGCAACGGCTAGCTAAGAAATAAATCATGCAAATATGCATACTTGCTGTTCAAGTGATTCGCGGTACTTCGAAAACTGTTAGGCACAATTGCATAGCTATAATACATGGCATCATTATCCGTGATCGAAGAGTCCAGCTGGAACGAAAACTAATGTATCAATAACAATTCAGCTATAATCGTTGCCATTAGTTCCAACCAACTCGGTTAGTGTCAGTCGTTCCTTGAACAGCATCTGTTAGCATACGGATGAAGACAACATGCGGACTGATAGAATGATTCTAGTGCGGTCACGGTGGAGCGCCAAATAAAGACCGGGAACCGAAAGAAATTTCTTTCGGTAGATGAGTTATTTCTGGGAACAAATTACTTTAGTTTGCTATTTCTTTGTTTTTTATCGTGTAATGGACAAGTTTATAACCAGCAATAGGCTTTCACAGGTCTAGCACAACATAGTACAACCCTTGTCCACTCAGGTATGCTCGAAAGTTATACGGTGGACCGTGTACCGCCGGCAGATGCCTTGACTCCGTCTCGATCGCTTGAAGCTACAAGACGCTTCTCATTCGCTGCGGCGGTGGCGGCGACAGCAGCATTTCATGGAAATGATTTCAGTTTGTTTTTTAAACATTGCCCCATTGTGCCACCGGGAGCAACAACCTTCCAGCATCGGATCGACCGATAAACGTCGCCTGATTTCGTCCCACAGAAATGCTCATATGCTCGTAGCCAGCATAATAATACTACTGTAATTGCTATTGTTGATTTGTACACATTTCCAACATAATCCTAAAGTTATAGTTCGAAGGGATAGCGTCTGCGATAATAGTTCGGATCGGTCCATAGGCTGCTCAATGACTGAAGTAGGAGATTGTGACGGCTGCAATGCAGAATGACCGAAAATGATGGTCAGCATGAATACGCCGCTAAGCGGCTAGTTGCATATTAAAGACGGCGATAGATTTAACACGCTATGTCGGTCATTTTTGCTATTATTGAATTGCTGCATCCCTCAGAGTCCGGACCGATGCGGTAGCTTGAAAGCTTTCGAGGCCTGGCTATCTAACTGCGTAGCTCTAGCGATCTCGTTAGAAATGGTAGGTGGACAGACGTCAGTACACGCAGAGGGGTGTAATCATGACCCCTATGCATCTATCACGAGAACAATGTGAGCCCACAAAAGACGCGAGAACGGATGTTAATGCAATGATAAATACGTGTAATAGAGAGCAGATAAGTTCACGATTTTCTATTGTTGAACATAGCCTTGAACGATTTTTGTTTAAAATTACCACATTTTCATCGGTGTATCTAAAGTATTTTTTTTGCCAGCATTCTAATTATACACCGAAACAATGGAGAAACTCTATTACCTATAATATTAGAGTTTAGCTAGATGCCTCTATAATACGAAAGATCATTTCTGACTGAAATCGCGTATATTCGTGCACGCTTGTTTGATATTTAGAAAACCAACTACAGATCGTACAACTATAATGTAACTACCTAAACTATTTTCTTTTAAGTATAACACTGAACTTTTGCTCGAGCTCTTCAGTGCAGAAAAAAGTCTACCTAATCACTGCAATGTATCACAATACATAATATCTTATGGGTAATAGAACAGACAATCAGTATGCAATCATTCATTGTAGCCATGGTCGTTTTAACGTTTAAGAATGAGCCTTAACATTATACCGTACAGGCGGGGGTCTGCATGGACAAATCCAGTTTGATTTAATGGGCTAAAGGCACCAGCGAGTATACATATAGTCGAATGTAACTCATATAAATACTTGAATTAAGTCGGTTTGGTGTTTGGATCGTTCAAGTGAGCCAAAAGTGTTTTATTTTTTTTGGGTATCGAGAAGAAACACGGAGTTGGTTTCAAATAGTTATCGTTGGAAGTTCTAACCGAAGTCAGTTCTCGGAGTGAAAATTCATTCACTATTTAAGGTAGACTTCACGAAAAAGTATACGAGAGATCTGAAATAAACATGGCAGGATTCTAATACCACCTTCTAATTTTACCGTCTGTTACTGAGCCAATGAAGATATCTAGATGCGTGCCTCGGGACTCCAGCTGGCGGTGCTTCTTCAGGTGCTCCGGTAGCCATTTAAAAAATACCACTAATAATAATAAAATACTAAGGATACAATGTTCCTCAGGTAGACGAGCTTCCAAATTAGCGAAATTTGTCTTTTTGTTTGAGCATATCCTGACAGTTTAGCGAAAACGCCTTCATTTTCTGTTAGCTAAGATAAACCTCGACTGTTGCTGATGTTTGTGCAATTCAATTTCAATTGCTGGGGCGGTGAAAAAAAAAAGCTGATCTAAAAAGTTCTCTGCGAAACAATCCATTCATTACAATACATGCGGTTTTATTTTGTATGTACGTAGCTGGCTAGAGAATGGTCGAACTCCTTTTACCCGTACTTGAGTTTCTATAGTTCAGGTAATAACTTACTGGTTCCAGTTTCTTCGGACTGAGTAATTTGCCCCTCTTCTTCGCAAATGCTATGTGGACAAAATAAATTAGAACTATTAAGAATATATAACAGCGTAAATTTAATTATCAACTATGGAATTCATTGTACAGACATTAAAATATGATATTCGTTTATGAAATGTATGCCTATATAAACATGGAACAGTCGTATACATTTGAACGTTCATCTAACAACAACATTTCACCATCCGCAGATGTCACTCATATTATGGCCATTCCATTAGTTCACAAACCCGATTAGTGCAATTTCTTGAAGTTACTCATTTCAATAATGAAACCAAGTTGAAACAGATAGTTCGTTAATATAGCATTGCCGACTGGTTCTAGCAAACGATCTGCGAAACTTGTCAGAAAACCAATTCCGGGAGGCAATGCATGCCAGTAGGCAGAAGATAGTAGAATAGCGCACATCATTATACTTTTCATCGCTAGCAAGACACGGCTAAGAGGTGCCGTAATCGACATTAGATTGAACCTTAATACCAACCAAGAAACCATCCTAAGGTAGGTTTATCCCTACGATGGGGCATTCATGTCATTTCATTCGGACAGTAAGCCCTATTTTGGAGCAAGATCAAGATGACTCAGACTACCTTGATCGTGCACCGAACTAATGTGAAGTGCCCATGGATCCGTCGGAACGACTTTCTAAATCACGGATTTTGAGTACTTTAACGTGCACAAGCGTGCCCGTCGTCGAAGGAAAAGAATTATAGTGATTATTTTCCGCGAGCTCTGTGAGGTAAAGTATGTCAAATACGAGACGGATTTATATGTACCTACATTATACATAATGCCATTATGTTATAAGATTAACTGTAAAGTCTTCTTTTATTGATATGACAGAATGATTTCGCCTCACAATGTTGAAGGCGTTTTTGTAAACTAAAACAAAACAAAAACTATATTAATTGTTTTTCCATAACTTTTTAATTAGTTGCAAAAATCCAAATTGATCACTATACTCCACTTTAAATCTTATATTCCACGCCTATTAGGACCGTTAATTGGAGTGCTACAACAAAAAAAAAAAAAAAAAAGGTGCTTCATGGCTGTTCGTTACGATGCAACTTTTGTATCTGTACCATGGTCTTTGTCACAATACTTTCAAAGCTCTCGAACATTTCCTTAACTTTCTCCTTTCGGAAAATAAGCTTTTGGTGGGTGTTCGATGACGTACGTAACTTGTATAGAATAATTTTTTTAAAGAAATCATTGACTTTCTAAAAGGTTTTCATTTAGAGAATTTAAAGTTACGAATTAATTTTATGATTTACGATTCGAATAGAAAGTCGTCACTAGTAAGAAACACGTTCAACAAGTACAAGTATTTATCTATTAACAGTGAGCGCGATTGCGTGTTATTATCATTATCATTCAGTTTACATTGAGTGCCGGGGTAGGATCTTTTCCTTATTGAAGTCACTCAAAATAATATTTAACAAAGTACGCAGTAGCATGACAATCCGCTAAAAGTATACTCAGCCCGCCAAATTTAGCCAACAGCTTTCCTTTTGGAAGCCGCACGTTGGTCTATACACGAATAACAACTTCCTTGTGTTCGATATATAAAATAATTGTGTGACGAAAATTTTCCCGGGATGTGGTGTATCACAATATTAGCCCTATACAACCAAAACTGGTTACGTATCTATCGCGTTAGAATCAGACTTTATGTCGCTTATGGCGTGTTTCCAGTACATGATGTCAAAAGAAATGGCGCAATTGAGCGAAGTTTGTCAATATTGTCCACCTTAAAGTCTACATTAAACACGACGGGCTCTTGCCAGAACCTAAGTAAGCATAGTTTCAAATATCATTAACGCTATTAATCCTCCTAATTTCTCTCGAGTCTGTGTTTTTTTAGTTTCTTAAAAGAGTTAATGGATCAAAATTTAATTAATCTCTGCTATAATGTTAGAAAAAATGTCTTAAGTATCACTAATATAACGTAAACGTGGAACAGTGGTACTTGTATTAGCAAAATGCTCTACCCTGTCAGATGTTTTAATATTAAATCTACTGGAAGCTCTATTTAATTTGTTTCCATGTCTTTAGTGGCTGCAAGCCAAGACAGATGTTCTATATAACCTATGTCGACTTACTCGTGTGCCTGAATATAAACCTAAATCCTGACCTTCAGCAGTTTGAACGGTCAAGGTGTCTGCTTGACGTCAAATAGCAATTTTCGTAGTTCGATCGAATGACGTCGTGTCCGCCAAATAACAGGTAAGTTAAAATGATGCCTAGGAGGGGCGCTAAGCCGACTTCATTTGAAAATGTCGTATCGTAATATGAATGATAAATATTTGGGGAGGGGGCAGAACAATATTTCCGGCAGGTATTGATTAGGCAGGTAAAGTATTCCTTTAAATATACTGCATATACAGTTAATGTGAATTAACTCACTGAAGCCAATCACGTATTTTACCTGAATATCATTTATCAGGTTCCAAGTTGATAAACAACGCTTAAAGCATTTGTAATATGGTGTTACAGCAGCTAATCTATCGTAATCGTGAACCCTGTTGAATGGAAAGGGAACGAAGGTCCTGTATTACGTATTACAATCGATATTTTGAAATCTGTGCGTTACGCGATTTTTGACAATATGCTCAAAAAAGATGTCCCCGCACATTTTATACGATTTAATTTACAAAAAAAATACAGTGAAATTGCTCTAGCCCCGTTGTACAATCGATAAATCGACCTAGAACACCATCCTGATTGACCTTCGTTGGCCCTGAATATAGCATAAAAAATAAAATAGTTTTTACGTTTACCTGTCGTTTTTCCAGAAGCTCCCAACGACCGATTAGATGGATGCTCGACGACAGTGAAAGCCTTTATTTTATATACATACACTTTAAAGCAACGATCGAAACGAATGTTGAGACATCGATCAATATAGATAGAAAACAAACTATAGGTCTAAATGGTGTAACATAAACTGAAGTCTGTGGCAAGATAGATGATCGTTACGTATCTAGAAACTGCAAAGTATCTATCTATAAATATTTCTTGACTCTTGTTTACATTTCAAATACGCCAGTCTTGGTTAAGCTATGCTTTTTTGTAGGACATTTTCAAGTTAATATCGCTTACCAAACGAGCCTGACTTCGCGAAACATCGCTTATTAGACCGCTGCATTTATTGGTTCTTTCCGTACGTTCCGTAACGACATAGGTTACATTAATTACAGACGGTTCAGCTGAAGCGAACGTTTTTTCCTTAAATCGATGATATAGAATCAAGTAGGGTCTACGGAACTGCAGCGCAAATAGTAGAAGTGTTTTCAACTAAGCCTGCCTTCAAAATATCTGTGATAAAATATATAGTATTTCGCATGTATTACTTCAGATTCCCCGAACAGTCAGTACCAATTTAACCGACAAGTTGCCTCATCGCGATCTCCCGGAACACGATCCTGCATATTCCTAGAAGAGACAGCATGTGCCTCAGATTACATGAGTTGGGTAGGATAGCACACTTTGTGAATATTTAGGAAGACGTATTCGGAGTGAACTATGCGATAGGAATTGAGAATTCATTTGGCCCGTATAGACTTCTTCAAAACGTCTATGGTTGAATGTAAAAGTAAAAGTATTACTCAAACACTTATAGAAAAAAACGTACACCGCCGCGGACGAACAGCGAAGAAAATGTATAGAACAGAGAGCTCAAACAATATAATTCAGAACTGTCCATGAACCTTATAATGTATGAATTTTTCTAACTGGAATTGTACCAAAATCGTATCACGGAGCTACTGCTCATATTGCAATTTCAATATTGCAGCTATTTAGAACTGTTTCTATATAATAATTGTCCTTATGCCAAGAGGTATTATCTAATACATCTCGGTATGTTTGTTATTATAGCATAACCTTGGCTGAGTAAAGTCGTTCAAAAATACAGATTAACACAGCAGATCCTCAGTAATTTACTAAATTATAGAAATACACTATTTTCCGGATACCTGAGTTTTGATTTATATATATATATATATATATAAACACTTTAATGAGTTCTCAACACAAAAGAGGTGCTAGTTACAAACACCGACAAAATAAAGGTTACGTTTCGCAACAGATCTAAGGTTTTTTTTAAGAAATATTTAGCGCTTCTCTACAGTGTTGACACTCATTTATAAAGTAAAATTTGTTCTTTGTTTCGACAACAGCCTCGACTTCGCTTGCGAAGTTCTTTATAAAAAGGCAGTACACAAAACACCCGTCAAGAGTTGCCGACATAGTCTGTATTTTAATTATATTATTTGCATTAGATATAATTGTTTGGCTTATGTGAGAACTGTCAGAGCGATTATTAGGATGATATTACATGAAAATCTTTGTTAATTTTGCATAACACGTACTCCCCCGTAAATTCAAGATTATTCGTATACTTTCATGCTTGTCTCAGTGTATACACATATAATCCTAATTTAGTCTTTAAATCGTCCGCTGAAGGATTCCTTCTAGTATTTGTGTTTATGTCAGTCTACTGACATAGAACCGCAATAAAAAGCCAACGTAAGTTTGTTTCCGTTATAACAAACATATTGGTTTACTAAAGTTGGAGACTGTATAGATTCGAAGCTGGCCGTAGACAGACCTCGTTTCACGTTGGGATCAGCTATTTAAAGCACTACTCAAGGATATGCCAGACGTAAAACTCAAAACTTTTAATAACGTAAGTTTAGTGGATAAGCTTTCTGTTTGGATTGTTTGTTTCAAATCGGTGAAAATGCTAACAAATTTTATTAATGTGAAATGTTTTTCAGGTTTGCTCTATCACCCAAAATTGCATATTTGTAAATCTATATTTTTAGTGCTGACTTATAACTATTTCAGTAAAATAGATATGGCTAGTCAGCATTATTTAACTTTGACAACACGAAGAACAAGGATTTTGACAAGATTCAACGGGGCCAAGCAAGCTCAAGCGACTTGTGCTTCTTGAGCCGATTGAACATACGATGATTGTAAAAATAATCTTTAAATCTTTTAAAATAATAACTTTTTGGTTTACAGATAGTCCTATTCTACCCAATATGTGTACAATAAGACTAGAGCCATGGGCTTAACTAAAACATGGCCACCCTCCTACCGCAGCCGCCAGTGTTAGAATATGAATCTTAGGGCATACAGTGGTCTCTTCCTAAAAGAAAAAATCATTGTGTTCTGAGGCTAGTGATGCGCTCCTGCGGATAGTAGAATTGTGCAACTTTGCTATAATAAAAATGATTTTGATCGTATCGATCGATACTCGATACTGCTTAGGAATACTAGCTTTGCTTGTACTATATGCTATCTCGTAGACTCATTTTTTTATTGAAGTGTCCCCCACAAAGTGTGTTTCTAGAGCTTTAAATGTCTTTCGTGTATAATAGCAGCACCACCATGATCAGTGCTGCAGACGCAGCCACTGAAGCGCACGACAGTGACAGGAGTAGTTTACGTAGCGGTCCCCTAATGGTAACAGTACGGATTTGTGATCGTGGTGGTAAAGTTTGCATGAAACTGTATCTTTATAGCACAGCCCCTAGGCAGGAAGCAATTGCAGCGTCAGCATCGAAATCGGCAGTTAAAGAGCTCGAGCAAATATGAACAAACAGCAACAATAACAGAAGCAAGGAAGCGCCAGCCCATCAACTAATTGGTAAGTTCTCTTAGGCGCCAGTGCTAAGTTTTCGGATTGATGCTATTTATTGAAATGTTTTGTCGGTGTTTACGTTTAACTAACTCATTTACCCCCTGACGGCTCGTGAAACGATTCTGTCTTGGCACCAACTTTCAGTTATCTATATGTTAAGAAATAACCGTCGTCTCTAGGATCAGGCAGTAAACGTACACTAGGCGTACTAGCAGAATTTACGCGACACGACTATTCGATGCAGAGAAGATTTTCACGCTTGAAACGGGTACTATTCCACTGGTTGTATGATAATACAGAGAAATGGTAGCGGTGGCTGATCCCACCGGCAGCATTCACTTCGCTTTATACGTTCGTCGCTTAGTATTATTACTATTATTGATATATATCAGTACAATAATCATGTAAACTTAATATGGTGGCGTATCTTGAAGGTAAAAAATAAAATATATTTTCTCTCAAATCAAGTTCAAAAAAATCACTGCATCCATCTTTTGCTTGTAATTGTTGTTTTGTTATTCGGGCAAACATTTCTTCATGGCAGAATTCTGACGATAAAAAACACTATCACTGTATTATGACAGTTTTAATTTTTGCCTCAATTTCTTTATCAAAGTCCTACGAACGTTAAGCAAATATTTCTCAGATTAAAATCATCTGTCCCGAACCCGGCCACAGACAGATCTCGTCTCGTGCTGGGAGGCAGCCGTCTAACAGAATACCTAACGATGGCACTGGACGAAAAAAAGCATAGAGATTAAAGTAGCCTGGTAGTTTTGTAGGCTCGCTCTAGAAAATAGTCATTTACCAAAATAAAACCTATACCCGTAAATCAAGCCCTTCAGTCCTTCTAGATCTTTAACATACGCGTTTAATCCGCTGCTAAGAGATAGTAAACAAGCATATTTAAGGAGCAATTCGCTTCTCGAATTAGCACATATCGATTCAATTTTAAACAAGCCATTACGTTAAATTTTAGATTTTTTTCACTTTGCGGCTCTTTTATTGCCTTTGTTCGACATACTACCTTTGAAGAGCACACGATCAGAGATGGCGCATGTATAAAACTCTGTATGTATTTATAATAGTAAATAACTGAAGTTCTCTTAAAAAAGAAAGCTAAAAGCTTGTTCCACTATGCATGTGTTTATTTCACACTCAAATGCTACAGTTAACTAGGTAACAGCCTATAATTTGTACCGTTGTTGTAGGTGGTCATCAAAATGCACTTACCATTTTTTCTGGTGGTTCACAAAACTAATTTACATGTGTTTTTCTACTCGTATCCAAAAGACATGTAGCTTTTATTCAATCTGCGGTGTACGTCGTCTCCAGAGGCTGGTTATACCTATATCATTGTTTTTGTTTAAATGAAAAGATTTATCTCGACTAACAGGCCTGGGATCAAGGAGCAAACCTATCTCGCAGCTTTCGATAGTCTTGAAGTTCGGCAATGCTCACTGATGGTGACAACTTTTCCAATGCTCGTTCAAAATCCTCGTTGCTCACGACCAGCTTTTTGCAATTAGTATTAACACACCTCCTAAGCAACAACAAAAATATCAGCAATAATATAGTATAGTAAGCGATAATTTTACCATGCAAATACTGACGTACGTCCTACCACCGGTAACGGCCTTGTTCAGGGTCAATGCCAAGTGCACTCTGAGGTTGAAGAGGTCGAGGACGGCTTATTATAGTTAGATTTATCTGCTATCATAGCCATACATAGATTGCGTGCCAATACGTATATGTTCCAAAAACGATGTATTTATGTTTTTTTTTTTCCGTTGTACCTTTAACACAGTACAATAATTTTGTTGGTAAAATGCTACAGGGGAGATTACGATTCTATCGAATTAATTGTCTAAAACGGTTAGCAGTTTACATTGTGGAAGTCATTTGAATGCTCCACAGTTACCTTGATCTGATTTGTTTTAATTACGCAGAACGCTGACTCGAGATAATTAGACGGAAGATCATCATAGTAATGGCTGAATCGCTTAAGCAAACAAAGCTTGCAAATTACCTATTTATCGATATTTAATAACTATCTTAGTAAATTGAAGCATATAAATCAGTAGATAGTCAAATAAAGTGTAATATTTGTGTTTAAAATGTTTTAAATCTTACCTTACAGCGTTGATCATAGCACTGGCGCAAAGAGAGTAAAGGTCAGCGCCGGTAAGATGTGCGGGACATTTTTCGCTTAATTTTCGAAGGTCTACGTCGCGTAGTGTCAGCTTACGTGTTAACGCCCGTAATACCTACGCGATACAGTAAAAAAAAACATGGATAACTGACACTGGACAGCGATATGGAATTCATAATGGAAGCCAATGGAAGTCGTGTGTTCCAATTATCCGTATCGTTTGACCAATTTATCACCAAAGTGTCAACCTCAACAATAAAACTTGCGGTTAGACTTAATCAACGCCGAGAGGTTATTCTTCAAAAGCCTCAATGTCGTAGATTTAACATGTTATAGGTCAACTAACCTTGTATTTGACTTCTGGCTCCTCGGGTATATCCACATAGACGAGACGATCCAATCTTCCAGGTCTCAGAATAGCTGTATCTAGTAGGTCTGGACGATTTGTAGCGCCAATTACAAACACATGGTCGCCATCTGAACAGTCGGTCTTTTAAAGCAAATTGGAACAGCGGTTAGTTGGTAAACCTTATCACAAGCATTTATTATTATTGGTATTTCTGTTTTATATCTTATATTAACCATCTACTATATAATAATGTTGATCGAATCGATACAAGATGTAGCAGTACATAATGTACGTAGATGGATTATCTTCACCTTCTTAAGTCCATCCATTTCAGCTAGCAGCTGTGAAACCACACGGTCCATTACTCCCCCAGAGTCGCCACTTCTACCCCTTCGAGGCGCTAACGAATCTAGTTCATCGAAAAAGATAATGCACGGAGCTGCCGAGCGAGCCTGCACAAACAAGGATAAAAATAGTCGTACGATTGGCATAGTAAAATGCAAAAACGTAATCGGAATTTTGCGTGTCTTGCGTTATGTGTATATATAGTAAAATTAAGTTAAACTTCTAATTAAAGTAGATCGTACAAATAAGCTTTTTTCACTCGTTACTATCCATCCTGCCACATGCTATTCATGGTCTAGCAATTAAGCACATGGCTTAGAAGCTGCCGGATTGGATCGAGTTAGTTGCTTTCGGTTTCGTAAATAGATACGTTCATTCAAATGGTAACAGTATCAAACAGCGTTGAGTTATCGAATACGGTTTTATAGGATCGTACATCTGTTTTCGACATCTGGTCATTGCATCTTCCTATTTCGTCAATACTTCAAGCTTAACTAGATTGGTTACAAGATAAAAGTGCCGTTTAATAATAGTTCCCTTCAGTTCTTACCTTTTCGAACACCTTTCTTACGTTGTCTTCACTTTGCCCGATATACATGTTGATCAATTCGGGTCCCTTGAAGATTATGTAAATATAACAAATCGGCATATCAATCACGAATGCATTATACTATTGAGTCATTCAGAAAACCGGTAGCGATTAAATCTCATTTATAACAGCGCATATACATAACTGTTGCTAATTAAATAACATGCTATATCCTGAGATTTACTTAATAGCAATATTTCATGGCAAAAAATCGCATTTCGCAGGGTCGGCTATACTGCAACTCTCCTAAGTAAAGCTTGATGTGGACCAATCATAAGTAGAAAATCCCTAAAGTACAGAGCCCATTTACACTGTGCGACAGTTTACCTTAACGCTAAGAAAGTTCAACGAACATTCTGTTGCGACCGCCTTAGCGAGAAGTGTTTTTCCTGTTCCCGGTGGTCCGTAGAGAAGTATACCAGACCTGCCTAAGTTACCGCCCGAGCTAGCTTTTCTGAAGTTACAATACTTCAGAGGAAATTGTACCGTATCAAGGATCTCTTTTTTGGCAACTTCCAATCCTCCAATGTCGTCCCAGCTATTAGCAAAGAAGAGCATTATTGTTAATAAACAAAGCAATTATGAGAAATACTGCACAAAGGTTTGTGCACAAATGTATCCGAAATATTCTATTTGAAGTTTCTATGAATTATTCCTATAAAAACGCAATTATTTAATGGGCTCCAGTAGAATGTAAATAATGTATCTTATGACCTACAGTTTCCTAAAACAAATTTAATAGCGTTACCTAACACTGGGAATCACCGGTGCACCAATGCTTTTGCTATGGTTCTTTTGAATTTGACAAATAGCCTTAAGAATATCCTCCATCGTAAGAATCGGCTGAGTCAAGCTAAAACCCATTTCGACTGCTGCGGATCTGTAAAAAAAAAGGCCAAAAGATTGTCAAACTGTTCGGATGCTCAGAGGCATCGAAATCAAATGTTTTACAATGCAAAATCTTGGTGCACGCTTTAGTAAATAATCATTTTCAAATACATATATACTCCAGAAGCTAAGGGAAAGATACGTGACGTTTGTCTAGTTAGGTCCAAATAGTTAAAAAGTTACTTACTGAAAAGGATAGTAGCGAGTTACGTGTGTGATAGATGAGTGTAAGATAAGCAGGCAAAAGAACGAAAATATGGCGCCCGATATTTGAAAGGCGTTTCATATCTGTAGTCACACTGCTATTGGTAAAGTCGAACGAAGTTCTACAACATATTACGTAAGTCGCTTCAGCTGCCGCCAATTTTCGTGAGGCTCACTGGAACCATGATCATTTGCCAAAGACAGTTCTTACCCATGTGTCTCGCGTCGATACATATTTTTCCTTGCAAAATCAACAACAGCCAACAAGTCCCCTAGGACGAAACCGGCCGTTTTCTCTGCAACCTCTTCAATGTCCAACGAAATGCTAACTGCATCATCGGCTAGGAGCAGCTCAAGCACTCGCTGTCGGTCTTCTTGTCTCATAGGAGGAACAACTAGATGGTGAAGAACCGAGCACATTACCTGCAGGTATCAACGCCAATTTTCGACGTAATGATTATGAAATTCAAACCCATTACATCAAGATTTTCGACATTATTATGTTGCTTAATATAATAATAATAATGTGAAATAAGCGCGTAATAATCTTATTCAATTCTTATCAACAAAAATCGTACTGAAGTTTACGCCTGCAAAGTTACTATACGCACAATACTGATTAAGTTAGCTATACTCTAAAGATAACGACCATATTTGACAAACCTGACTAGGGATCTGGCGGGGTTCATTCGAAGTGGCAATAACCACGACAGGCTCGCTGAGGCAATGGTTAAGTGCAGCGATGCTCTCTAAGAAAACGCTCACCAGGCGAGTATCCGCTGCATCTATCACGGTGCGGAAAATTTCCTCGATATTCGTTATATGCACAACACATGGACCGTATTCTGATGTCTGACAAAAATAAACACGTTTATGTATATATTTTACGAACTGAAACCCTTACTTAATTAGTAGTCTTAATAAGAGCCACTGCAAAACGCAACGCGCAACGTGACACCTCTACTAGCATTAGCTTTGTGAGAATTTAAGTGTTGTCGAAACTGCTGTTCCATATAACAGAAGTTGGTATCGTATACTGATAATTGTGCACTCTCGCCGCAATCGGCTGCAAATCCTAGTACAAGCTGCAACTTCGAACCGATATGAACGGAGGAGAGAGTTTCACACTATCTGGTTACTCGACTGCTTAGACCTTTTTTTTTTTTTTTTTTTTTGTTGATGAACCTCTGTGTTAGCTACGATGTAGGCAGCAGATCACGAAACGATATGCGATCGCAACGCCGTCCAACCATATATCAGACGTTTTCGACAAGTTCGAGAATTCAAGGTATCTACAGTAGGAATATCGCAGCGAGGAAGCGCCTTAGCGCAAACACTCATAATTCTTTGTTTTTATTAAATTGTCCCAAGATGACAACTAAATTTCCTGGTACGACTAATGGGAAATCAGGGGGTCCGCAAACCTTTGCGAAAGTGTTTTTTATTCTGCTTTCTGCCGCCGATGGCGTGTCACCGGTGAGTTCCGACCCGTTCACTGTCAGTAGATGCAGACCCAAGGCTAATGCTATACTCCGAACGGCACATGTTTTCCCTGAATTTGGCGGTCCTGGAATAGATAAATAAGAAACCCCAAAAGTATAAACTCAGAAATTGTTGACATTTATACTCAAATTTATACATATAAATTCCATAGTAAAACTAAGTTGCTCAGGAGGAGATATCATTATAACTGGTAAATAGTGTTATTGGTTCAATTACAAAAATAAATTATAGTTTTTCGAATAATTAAAAATAAACACCTAAAAGTTGCTTAATTTGCATACCTACCTAGCACACGCGCATATATGTTGAAGATAGTTCATCTTCAGGCTCCCGTGGCTGCATCTAGTCTAATAAAGCGTCAAATTATTTACGCCTGAACAGCAAAACTGAATTTACCTATGTGGCTATTTGTCACCTGAGATAAGGAATAACGGTTGAAGCGAACGGGACATTTGCGCTCTACGATAGAAGAGTCCAATCATATCCACCAGCTCAGAAACATGAGGAAACACGATTCTAGACGAATTGAATATGCGATGGTGTGTGCGCTCTAATATCAGTTCCAAACAGCGAGGAACCTAGATGTCGGCCAGAGGAAAAGGATAAGTATTGGACCGTAAACGGTTTAAGATTAGTATAAGCCGTCGTAATAGGCATCCCATCGAAAATCGTTCACAATGTTGACTCCGATGACAGAACCTCAAGGCGGCAACAAAAACAGGTAATCAATGAACCACTGAAAATGTGGAACCGTTACCTTAGATACCGCCGATCCAAGTTGGTAAATTAAGATGTTCTCAGGTTCGGTCCAGAGCGACTCTGGTTCTCCCTGCTTGTTTCCAGTAATGGAGCCGACACGAAAATAGATGACAGAGGCGTCATCGTAAGAAGAAGCTTCTCGCAAATCTGGTGCGTACTCGAAAAAGTCCCTTTGCGAAATGCCAAATATATCAGCTTTAGCGAGAAGTCGCGGATGTCGTTTGAAGTGCCATTTTATAAGGGCCAAATAGTCGCCCTGATGATTGTAGTGGGGAGACTTGATAACGCCTACGCCGATCTGCACTCAATGTCAAAAAAGAAGCAATAAAATTCACTACATACGATGCATACAGTCAACAAGAAAAAAAATCCACAAAAGAACATATTTACATATTCAGTGAACGTAGTAGAAGAAATTTTAATTTCAAGTAAATAAGATATTTTTGTAGAGCGAAGTGTCAATTAGAGTTTAGACACATAATAATATTCTTGACTAACCGAAATAGCTTGCTGTTTCGGGTAGTCTTCGATCCCGATTAGGGTGCACGGCGTTGGCAGTTGGTTGTTGCTGAGGTTGAATACCAGTTGTGGCGTGGCGAAAATGATTCGATCAGCAGTTTCGTTCTTTTTACGGAAACAAATAAGCATGAAATACTTCGTTAGTAATTGCAGCCATCTGGTCGACAGCAAATAGGTAAACTCGAACTCTGAATGTATATATGTTCTCATAAATGCCCTTTCAGAACATATTTCTAGATTATAATACCGTACCACACGTTAACAATAAGCAATAAAGAAGAGTAATTTAATTAGATTAAAACTGAAAAAGCTCAACGAAGACTGGAGATTTTAGGATAATGTCTAAGTTCTTTAAGGCAGGCGGTACCCTTGTGTTGGCTCAAGACACTATTAAGAAGCTAATATGTTTTATCACTGATGACACCTTTCCTCCGAGACGAGCTTGCTTATTACCTGAGCAGGAAATCATTATGTAGCGTAGATGTAAGTACTGTTTATTCGTTAGGGAAATATCATAAGAGGCCGCGCCATCAAGGTCTTTGATACTTTAGCTTGTTTCAAGTCTGCTCACCAGAAAAACAGCAGATGATGGCACGACCATAACTATTCTTGACACTTCACGGACTTCCATCTTCGCCCATGAAAATGATTTTATTCCAAATTCAGACAAAAGCTCCTCTGAGAGATAAACACATCGATCTGGATCTATGCTATCTGTCACGTATTTAGCTGCTGAACGTAATCCCTGTAACAATGAAACATGAATTTGTTTATAAACGAACGTATCTACGAAAACAATTCGGTACGGCGGAAAAAGCTGTTTTTAACATACTCTGACGAACAGCGTACCTTTTTATTAGCGGTTTGTTTGGTTACTAAATATATGAGGTGTTATCCGAAAAATAAAACAGAATATTCCCGGGTAACCCGTGGTCAACAGCTGCAATCATATTACGATTGCCCAGCTATTGCCCTTCTTATCCTAGTTGTCCATCCTAAATATCTCGCTGACGGCTATAACAATAACAAGGCTGGTACCATAAGCCAATTTTGCTTAAATGGCATATTCAGTATTAGACATTCACGCAATACACTTTATGTAGGTTCTTCTTACCTAAAACCTATATTAACCGGAAGGAGAGGGGCACAAGGCCAAGTGCACAACAGTAGTATCTAAATATACTACAGAGTTGGAAATCGTCAGGCACTCCGAGGATCGACCGAGAAAAGTGTATATGCATAGTATCATTCTATCACACTCCGTCTATCAATAACCATGAAAGCAACACAAACTTTAGCTAAGCTTTACTCTAAGACATCTCCTTATCGAATTGCAAGGCCGTGTGTCTTACCTCGTTAAATCCGAACGGTAAAACCAGTAGAGGCTGTAGCAATAGATTTTCCATATTAACATTGGACGATTTCCGTTCTCTCACCTGTTTGCCGCTAGAGGAAGCTTCCGGCGGCAATTCATTTGTGAGCCGAAAAAAGCGTCTGACTGATTCTGCAGGCTTAATTTTATCGGGGGCCTGCACACAGTGTAAACAATTGTTTCAGAGTAACTTATTTTGGAAGACACAATTAAAGTGCTTTGAGAGACGATGAGTCAACTCACAGACTCGGCTTTTATAAGGACTGCATGTTGACTTTTGATTACAATTCCAATTTGGGCAAATTAAGACAAATAAATTCATTTAAAAACAGTCGCCTCTAAAGATGCAATCTTCCGTCCTATAAATAAGTCCTATAAATTGCTATGATATGGAATGAATCATATAGTTAAACAGAGACGTTTCGTTAAATAGTTTAGCATAGAAGTGCCTCATCTTCAGATTCCCTTCGGAACTTGTCACAAAACGATACAAACAATGAGGAAAGTATATAAAATGTTTGAAAAAACAGCGACGTCATCGATAGCGCTAGGAGTACCTCGAGGATAATCATTTGAGTGCTTAGAGTTACAACACCGAAGCGAGTTGGTCGAGTGTCGGCGACCGTCAAACCCCCAAGATCGCTGCCAGGATGAACCAATGTTTCGCACCACCTATAAAATATAATAAAACCCACTTATAAGTAGTTTTTATTTCTACTGATAATTTAGGTGATCTACCAGTGACCAAAACCAGAACTTTCCTTTGTTCAGGCTGTCTACACGCGCTCAAAAAGAAAAAGTTTGTTCAATTAGATAATTTTTTACCTGTTCTGCCAATCCCGAGTTTGTGCTTCGGCTAGAAGATGTCCATGTCCGTGAAGGACAACAAGCTCTAATGCCGGACATGTCTCCAATTCCTGCAAAGAATTCAAAGGAGATGATTCAATCTGCGTATCAATTCTGATACGCAGAGACGGCATAACAATTGACTTAATTCAAAACCCATTTTACTTACAGGTTTGTACAGCAAGCCATCGAAAATAACTTCGTCCATGCCTTAGTGCCAAAACTTTATGCTAACACTAGTTATCATTCTGATCCATACCTCATTCTGGGGCTACAGTATTTGTTTTAAAATGTTCATTAAGCAAAAACTGTCAAGTGTTTACGTTTCAAAGGACGCCGTAAATTCAATGGAATGGAGAGAAACATGTAATATCCGAAAGATTTTTAGTCCTTGGTTTGCGCATAGAAGATAGCTTACCTTAAATGCGTACTCTTTGGCTGGCTCGAATCCGTTGTCGGTGAGGAACTGACGGGAGACGTAAAGCTCTAACGGATCACACTCGATAGGTGACGAAGGAAGATCGCCGTATTTCACGACTTCAAATATAGTGGCTTTGCTTAGTGTTCCCGGCGGCCATGCGGCGCCGTACGTTTCTGTGTGTTCGAATTCTTGAAATGAGCAGTCCAGAAAGTGTAATTAGAAAATTCTGAGAAATATAATAGTTTCATGCGATCACACAGCAAATACCGAATAAGCCACTCAAGTATTTTTTAAGATACCTTATATATGCCTCTCATAAAGCCTGATAAGTTGAATGTATAGTGAAATTCGCTAACACCAAATAACAAAGGGCTTATTTGATGAGTCTTCATCAGCGTTTTTGTGGTGACAGTTATTATGATAGGCCAAGCATTTTCTTGCCAATAGACGAATAGCATAAGACTTGTGTTCAACTTGTAAAGATACTAGAGAAAGTTAGCTCCTGCCTGGGTCTTGTGCTAACTTCATACTGCTTTTACTTCCAATGCAGCAGCTTAAGATAACTGCATAATGACATAGTTATTGGGATGGGTATCATTGTAACGAAAAAAAATTGTGTTCGTTCAACAACTGACCCAGCCAGTGATATCTCATGACAGGTTTCGTCAGTCGGCCCACCCATTTAACCTACCCTGTGTTGACTTGGGGTGGTTCTCAGTCGCGCTTCGCTTGCTTTTCAGCGTGGCCGTATTTGAGAGTCGAGGATTTATATGCAGATCGAGTACAAATTGGCATCGATAGCAGTTCAGAATTGAGGTTAACATTTTAGAGATGTTGACGATGGATAACGACCATATGAAAAACAACTACAAGGAACAATGTGATGCAACAATAATTTAGTCTAAAATGAGAAACTACATGCAGCTATTTTAATGGTAGATTTCGTGAGTGGGCAGTTTAACTGCAGGAACAAACTGATGCTTAGGAATACCCTTGTAAATATAGGTCTGGTACATGCATAAATAGACGAAAACTAATAATACAATATTAATGTGTTCATTTTATCATATTAATGTATTTACATACCGAGAGCCTACCAACAAGTAAAAGTGGAAACAATCTGCAATAGACGCAGTGTCCTCATTGCTCTTGCGTTAAGGGGAATATTTCTTTGCGTCTTCATCCTAATCTATATAGTGCGTCACAGGCATGTCACATTTTTACGTTATTAAAAAAATATATAAGATGTTCTAAAAAGAACACATAAATCATAAACCCGACTGGAAAAAGCCGCACCCATTAACTGTGACGAGATAGGCTAGGTTCACACAAGGTGCACAAAAAGTTGTACTTCAAACCTCCTCACCAATTGTGAAGTTCTCCCATTCTGCAAAAGATGTGGAAGCATCTCTACTTACGTCAAAATATTCGTTTTACATATTTGATTCTGGCCGTTTGAAGGTTACTGTACTGCTTTCTCTCGCTATAAATGGGCCGGAACTGAGCAAGCGGGTAGCTCAGCCCGCGTAAAGTGCGACTGGTAGTCCGACGATAATGAAGTTTTTGCGAACATGCACACAGATAAAAATAGAAATGCAGATCAGAACATAAAGATAAGAAACGTTCTATTGTTGTGAGCATAAAGTTATCCACATATCGTTCACAGTCGGCGCAAATTTTTCTCACCACTAGTGGAAAAGATTGTCTGCTGGGATCGTTATATCTACAGAAATTTTTTTAGAAATGCTCCCTACTCATATGCATTAATCAACTTAAGTTGGAACTAGTTTATCGCATCGCTTTATTTTCCCTATCTGTTTGTAAGAAAGTATCGCTCCGCCAATTAGTGATTTCCGTTTCGATATTCTCAGGGTTCGTTTTCTCTTCGTGTTTGGCAGGCGCCGCTATACACACGTGCGTTCTGGTGTGTTTTCGCATCCTCAAGAAACAGGTACTTGCCGTCTTAGAGTGTGTATCCGTGCCTGTGGCAACCTTCCAGGATACTCTCGGCATGACAAGACTACACAGTATCATCCTAATTGATGAAATTCATTGCGCTATATGCCGATCAGATACGAACAGGTTACCGCATTTCGCACTGCCGGCTGGTACCATTCGTCGTTCCATATTGTGTGAACTGCCGCTATTACCGCGACGGCTGTTAGAGCTATTCGGACGTTCCATAACACACAATTAGAAAGAAGCTGTCAAACTTTTTACAGAAAGTCGACTCGCAACGCTTTTGAAACAACTCGTTCTGTGTTGAATCTTGATAATCGCCTTACGTATACAGTGTGCCGGAAGATTGTTGCCGGAGTTTGACTTGTTGGTCAGACTTTTCATCCTGAACTATTACGTCAATGTTGGTACCTCCACTTGCCATCCCATTAGTGCACTTTGAGACAACTGAAACATTTAATTTTTCTGTGAAACAATTTGATCAAATATAATTTGCTAGAGTGGAGATTGGTTATAAAGTTGATGCTCAACTCTTGACTTGTATAGCTGTTCTAGTTAAATGTATTCTCAGTCAAAGGAAGAACATATTTCTCTAAAATAATACACTGTGACTGCGACAGGTGACTTTCAGGTAGTCAATGCAATTTGTACCGCGAACATATGGACCTCACTGAAATATGAACGGAGGTTATACAATACATTGAGAAAGTTGTATTTTCATTCGTTTAATCAAGGAATTAATTTATGTCTACTATCTATAGTAAATAGGCCAGTAGTTAGAGATAAATTGCGCGCACAAAATTTATACCCAAAGAAACCCAGAACGAAAATGACGTACCTTACCCCTTGCGACGATACCTAACTAAAGTTTCAAGGTAGACACTAGAAAATATAGAAACATTAAACGTTTAGCGCTGCGTAGGGGATAAACATCTATCCATCACCAAATCGTTATCACAGTATACACAAGCCAAGAAACCAGGTTCCAGTGTCTAGGTTTAATTCGCCTAAATTACATAAATGAGATACTGGGTAGCTTAAGTCGAACATTCTATTGCATAAGGTTGTCAACTTGTGATCTACGATTTGACTTAAAAACCAGATCTTCTGCAAGAATTGATTATCGTTAACGCCACAAACAGTCAACCTACATGTTGGTATTTCAGAATGGTCATTCACCTCTAGCACATGATAGGTTAGATGGAATCGCACACCCCTAGAATTAACAGCTTCGCAAGAGATGTAATGCTGTGGCTCAATATCCGCCTACATACCGAGGCTAACGGAACGTTATTGTTTGGTGTACTTTATAGCGCATTGCTTCCTGAGGTGGTAACATGGCCAAACAGCTCAAGAAGGAGGAAGTGCAAGATAAACTAACTAGAATCGCTATTGTTTCTATTGACAAATGTAAACCTAAGCGATGTCGACAGGAGTGTAAAAAATCGTGCCCTGTAGTTCGCATGGGCAAACTCTGTATCGAAGTGACGCCTAATGACAGAATCGCCACCATCTCGGAGAACCTGTGCATTGGCTGTGGTATATGCACTAAAAAATGTCCATTCGAGGCCATTCAGATCATTAATTTGCCGTCAAACCTCGAACGTGATACGACACATCGATATAGCGCAAACTCTTTCAAATTGCACCGGCTTCCAACTCCACGTCCAGGCGAGGTTTTAGGTCTAGTCGGTACGAACGGTATTGGTAAATCGACAGCGCTAAAGATTCTGGCTGGCAAACTGAAGCCAAATCTTGGCCGGTACAATGATCCACCCGATTGGACAGAGATTCTTGGCTACTTCCGAGGATCCGAACTGCAGAATTATTTCACACGTATTCTCGAGGACCATCTTAAAGCAGTCATCAAGCCACAGTACGTCGATCAGATCCCGAAAGCTGTTAAGGGAACAGTGAGGGAGCTTCTGGACCGAAGGAACGATCTCGGCAAAGAGGATTACCTGTGCGAATTGCTTGAGCTCGTTAACGTTATGGACCGTCAAATCGCCGATCTGTCCGGAGGAGAACTGCAACGATTCGCCACAGCAATGGTGTGTATTCAAAAAGGAGACATATTCATGTTTGATGAACCTTCGTCGTATCTAGATGTCAAACAACGCCTCAAATCTGCCCAGGCAATTCGTGGACAAATTGAAGCGACGAAATATGTGATTGTTGTGGAACACGATCTATCCGTTCTTGATTATCTTTCGGATTTCATCTGTTGTCTCTATGGTACGCCAGGATGTTACGGCGTCGTAACTATGCCTTTTTCAGTTAGAGAAGGTATCAATATTTTTTTGGACGGTTTCGTGCCGACGGAAAACCTGAGATTTCGTGAGTCATCGCTTGTATTCAAGGTGTCTGATAATACAGGCGACGAAGACGTCAAACGACTTGCCCGCTATGAATACCCGAGCATGGTTAAGAAGATGGGCGACTTTGAGCTCAAAGTCCAAGGAGGATCGTTTACCGATTCGGAGATCATTGTCATGCTCGGCGAAAACGGAACCGGTAAAACCACCCTAATTCGAATGCTCGCCGGAAGGTTGAAGCCCGATGGCGACGAAGATGTGCCAACGTTAAACATATCGTATAAACCCCAGAAGATTTCTCCGAAAAGCACTGGAACAGTGCGTTTCTTACTCCATGAGAAGATTCGAGATGCGTACCAGCATCCTCAGTTCGTTGCTGACGTTATGAAACCACTGTTGATAGACAATATCATCGACCAGGAGGTTCAGAACCTATCCGGAGGAGAGCTGCAACGTGTCGCGTTGGCGCTCTGTCTCGGCAAACCTGCCGATGTATACCTCATTGACGAACCGTCAGCTTACCTCGATTCAGAACAGCGTCTTGCTGCCGCGAAGGTAAGTCTCGCCGCGTAAGCTTCATTACACGATTCACTGAAGTTGCGTACAAACTATATCTGAAGCCGCAGCATACTGCTTTGTTTTAGTACGAAATCACAGGTACATGTGTATATGAAATAATATTACGTCTTCGCGTAGCTAAATAAAGATAATATATTCCATCCATGTCGTTAACTATCGTGTTTGCCAACGAGCCTATCCAGTACGTCTACTGAGCGTCAGATTGAAACTCGTTGTCCACTTATTTATCATCTGCACTAAATTGGTTCGAATGGTTAAAGTTGGGCTGGTGATTAAACTTGGTTTGAATCTCAAAATTGTTGCATTATATCCTTAATGTATCCATATTCTCAATCAGTTGTTATTAAAGTTTGTAGAATAATAACTGAATTCTTATAAGCTGATTTATTTTGTTACCGTGTGATCTAATATAGGTGATCAAGAGGTTTATCCTTCACGCAAAAAAGACAGGCTTCGTTGTCGAACACGATTTTATCATGGCCACGTATCTGTCAGATCGTGTGATTGTCTTCGATGGTAAACCGTCGGTATCGACAACTGCCAATATGCCACAATCGCTGCTAGTTGGCATGAATCGCTTTCTCGAGCTGCTGAACATTACTTTTCGCCGGGACCCGAACAACTTCCGACCTCGAATCAACAAACTCAACTCGGTTAAGGATTCCGAACAGAAAAAGAACGGAACATTTTTCTTCCTCGAGGATTAACAACGGTAATCGTATACGAACGTGTATGGTTCATTAAATTAATGAGACGATGAAATTCGTGGCGGCGCCGTTCGTTATGAATGCATTAGGATTTGAGAATCCAATTCAGGGAACAACAAGCCAGGAACTAATAGGAAACGAAATAATTATCTCAGTGGAACATACAAAGCTATGTCCTGTCTGTGGTCATACCGATATTGATACTGTAATAATTGTTACGCATTATTCCATTGAATACGTTTAAGCTATTATCGAGTGTTAGATCTAGACCACTGGAAACTGCGCCTGAAAATGGTAAATAATAGTCCTCACCTATTGGCAGCAGCTTCTGGTTGAAACACACTATTAACTTTGGTTGATATCGTTGTTTTTTGCTATCGTTCCTCCTTGCTTGTCATAGGAAAAACTTCAGCAAAATAAACAATCAACAGCCTTCAAAAACGAAGAAGCAAATGACAAATATCAATCGGTTGTTACTTTATTAGTATTTGAAATGAAAAAAACGTTCGTTCGTTGTCGTACGATCAGTACGAACGACAGGTACCAATAGCTGGTCGATTTAGACGAGCGAAAAGCAAAACGAAAAGAAGTGCAACAGTGAAGTCTTGACGAAAATAAGAACGAATGCATGCATGTAATAAATGGAATCTGTTATGAATTAAAACTTTGTGTTTTTATCATGTGAAAATTTATCGCACTATAAATACTATCAATTTTTCATGAAGGGGAGAGAGTCTTACGAAGATTTTTTTAATAAGAGACTGCACTCAAGAATTTATTATTTCATTGCGGCGCTTCTGCAAGAGCACACCAAGCGTGCTAGAGGCCACATCTAGGTTCGAGAAAATCGAATTTATTTTTTAGCGATTCCTGTTGGAAACTTGCAACAGCGGAAAGCTAAGTGGCTCTTCAAATAAAGTATTTTGAATTTTGCTAATCGAAACAACCGGTAGTCCTAAGTACTAAAATTAATTCAGTTATTAATAAAATTAGTTAAAAAAATCGTTAGATTATCGGTGCGCTATAACCTAGGTGAATAGTTCCATATCTTCTTGGGTATTTTTCAAAATGGGCGAAACAACGATGTTTTCCAAACCTTATGGCTCTTTTCCACCCTGTTTTGCACGCAGTGATTTCTTTGAATTGATGTCAGCCGTATTCGAGTATGATTCAAGTACGCCATGCCAATTACTTCTTTTGCGTCACAATTAAGGATATATATTTCGCTTTCCGCAATTGTGGTAAATATATGCCACTGTCAACTAAATGCTTGACGTTCAGTTCTCCGGTTAGGTATTGCTGCAGACGGCCGTGTCTTCCAATACTGATAACTAGGTTGGTAACATTATATGGTATCTAGATTTGGTCGAAGTAACATGCCAGCATGCTCATGCATATAAAAATTAGTTATGCGGCGATATTCAAATTATCATTGTAATGCAACTA
The DNA here is from genome assembly GCF_002443255.2 of Varroa destructor. Classification (NCBI taxonomy): domain Eukaryota; kingdom Metazoa; phylum Arthropoda; class Arachnida; order Mesostigmata; family Varroidae; genus Varroa; species Varroa destructor. The sequence continues at coordinate 27,087,305 of NW_019211456.1, read as the reverse complement.
TCGGCTTCTTTTTGTGTATTTTTGTGCACTGCAACTGAGTGAATACAGGTTTTCATCAACATTGCTTAACATAAATTTCTTAGGGTGAAAATACCATTTATTACTCACTTTCTTATTCTGCAAAATACCTTAGCCTACCGCGTGTATTAGCAAACCAGCAGCGAAGCCTAGTTTATTTGTTTGGCATGGATCCATATTGCACACGGCTCAAAGTATGACGGATTAGGGCATAATTTTGCGTAAATCTTGTCTGTTTCCTCATGTTTGTGACAGCCACATCGAAGTTTGGTCGGGCTTCTTTGCCGCTAGATCTTGTAGCTCTAGACGTACTTTTAGTACTTACTGGAAAAGATTTCAATTCCGAATGAAATCCTTATTAAGCACACACTCCTCTGGAACGTTTTGCTAATCAAATTGTTTATTTTGCTTTCAATGATAGCTTGCTATACATTAATAAATGCGACGTAATCTGGACCAGATAAACAATGATGTCCAATATTATTATTCAATGAATTGTATACCATCTTACAAAGATTAAATAGCCTTGCACGAGCAGGACGTGCGGGAAAATTCGAGGAAAATTCGTAGGCTTCTTGAATTCTCTCTTCTCAGCAGTTAGAATATATTGCGGAACTGTGATGCATATTTGTTTTGCTGAGAAATAACAATGATCCAGGAGGCAGAGTACAAAGGCTGTGTTCGGTGTCCATATAGGGCCCTGATGGTGAATCAGGACGATCGAATGCCAAGGAATATGATTATGAATGCATATGGTTATGTACGTGCGCAGTTACTACATAGTATGTAATCTGTCTCGGTCATTTCATATACATGATTATATACAATACGACTATTCACCCGAACGAGCAATGGGTAAGAATGATTTTCACAAGAAACTGTATCGCAAGTGAATTTTTACACTTGGTTACACTTAGACCACTCCCCACTAATATCATAAAGTATAAATACGATAGTATACAACTGAGGATATTTTGTGACAGCACAGCAGAAATGGAGCAATGACCGTCTCAGTGAAAATTCCAAATAAGTTGAATAGACGTTCCCCTAAGTCCCTCCCCCCGATTCAAGATCCCGATCCAGAGAGTCCATTCGTTCGCCAAGGATTTAGATATGCACATGCACGCACACAATGATTGAAACAAAAATGTTTGTATCCACACGTTAATTAATTTAACTGAATTAGCTGACCAGCATTAAATATTCTTGCCGGTGTATTGAGTCCTGCGGCTGTACTTTAATCCCGCCTTGTGCCATTTTCGCGTTTTTACCGCTACACTGGTTGTTATTCAGGACAGCCGCCTCACAGGCGAACGTTCCGAAGGATTCCGTCCAATCGCCTTTTAACTCTACCCCATTTGTACAGAAACTTCAGGCGCCCCTGCCTCTGTCAGCACAACCCTCTTCAACGCACCCCTCTAGAGTTAGAGATCGTTAGTCGAATCTGCAACTTCCATTTCTGATGTGGGTCAACGTTTACCCGCAAGTTGCTTAGGCAAGGAATTTTTTAAACCACAGTACGGTGTTGACAAAGCAGTCTGCGTCATGTGCAGGTTTTGATAGGGCGTGGCCGTCATTATAGACGTTGCATCGAGTAGGCACCCCTCTTGCTTTGAGGTGCTTATACAGTTTCATGCCTTGAGCCATGTCAACGCGTCGATCTTCACTACCCAGCAGCAAAAATGTTGGTGTCATAATCTGTAACGTTAGAAATGCATTTTGGTAAACGGCAGAGTATTCAGGAAATTGCTAACAGTCTCCAGAGTGTCTCAGCTGGACAGAAAAAAGTAACCCAAAATTAACTAAGTCGACGGATACAACACAAGTTAGTTACATGGGTACACGACTTACGTTTTTAGCGTATCGGATAGGGCTTTTCATCCATAGATTTTTAAGATCTTCCCCATCCGGCAAACTGTCGAACATGAAATCACCAGCCAGTCCACCCTCATACCAATACCAGTCAGGAATATCTGTGGGACCGTTCATCGACAGATCAACGACAGGGTTGCGCATAGCCGCTGCTTTATAGAACTCTGGATACTGACCTGTAAACGATCGACAGTCATTTGTTTGAAAATCATATTGATAGCGTGTATAATCAAAGCGAATGGATAGAATAAAAGGAACAAAATAGTGCAATGATAGCTTAGCTGAGGAAGTTCGATAAGCAAACAAAGGTATCTGCGGTATTACTCTATCGGTTTTGTGTGACCCGATGCTCTAAATATGATTGTCTCTAGAACAATTTCTTGTTATCACTTGATAAAGAAGGGAATGTAATACTTATATAATTTAAACAAAAAACTATTGCAAACATGTCCACATTTGCGGTCTCTAGCCAGCTCAGTATATCAGCTACACTTCGAACTTATTCAACCGATCAGCCAATACGTAACGCATACAAGCAGGCAAAGCTTTATGTAGCATCAATAAACAAAGCTCGAACCTCTCTCTGATAATATGAGTACCTCAACGTACCAATGGCGTGGGTTGTAAGAAATCCACCATGACTTCCACCAAAAATAACAATTTTTGCCGGATTAATTTCCTCACGCTGGGCTGTCACTTCGGCGGCGCACTGTACATCAAAAACGTCTTGTACGCCGATCTTTCCTGCCAAAGAGCGCAGATTCTCGTCGCCGAATCCTAGAAACGAAAAATAACAGGACTTAAATGCTTAAAAAAAACGCGCGGCACATAGAAATTCGTAATTCTCAATAGCCTAGAATTTCAAGATCTACCGACCCTTCAAAAAGTTTTAATAACAATAATAATTAGAAAAGTATAATACTTTATTACAACAACCCTGATAATCTCGTCAAACAACGTTTTAGGGCGGATGCATCATTAATGATAAGAACGATATTTTCATTCTATACCATGATAAAACCAATATATATATATACCTTATCTGGAATTCTGTTTAGGCAGTTTGCAGTAAATATCTGTTGCATAGTGGAAACAAGAACAGAATATAGAGGCTAGAATTATTTTATTTCGACTCTATCGAACTAAACACCAACCCGAATGAATTTTACAGATACGTACCGATCGATCCTCGATAGTTGACTAGAAGAACCGCAAAACCACATTTCACAAAAAGAATTGGCCAAACCTGGAAACCGGCATGGAACACGGCATGCGGACCGCCGTGTGGCCACACAATCAGCGGAAGCTCTTTCTCGTTCTAATTTTCAAAAATAACACAACCAATACAATATTTAGTATAAAATGTTTTTACTCGAATATACGAAAAGCAGCTGCAAAACGATTATAATATTGAGTACAAGTTATTCAAAATTCCTAATAAAGCCACAATATAACGTGTTTAGCACTCCTTAAGTATCATACCTAATTACCAAATTAATAGCTAGCATTTATATAGAATGATCCTGTGTAGCGCGCACATGGTATTGGAATTCTTACTTTATGCGATATAAGAATGGCTTCGAAGATCTGGTGGCTGTCATCAGGCGGGGCAAACTGTAAAATGTACCAGCAAATTCCCTGCACCTTTGACTCATCGGAATCGATCGATGCCCAGTAATTCACTCCGCCATCAGCTGTCAGCACACCAACTGCGACCTGCAAGATAGCCAAGGAATAAAATTAGTTTGAACGCGTATTCAAAGTTAAAATACGTCTTGCACCTACTGGGTTTTAAACAACGTACTTTTTTTGCAAAAATTTGGCTAAATACGTTATACAATCATAAAAGCAATCCCAAGACACAAACATTATTAACAGCTAGTTACTTGCCTGTGGCATGGCGTTGAGGGAGGACAGCGATGCAATAACAATATTATCACGTATACATAGAGCCTGCCAGCGGCCGACAGCTTCATCTCTGCTCAATTTAATCAGATCGCCACTAAGAGTATTTACAGCGAGAAGTTCGACCTTCGAATGCCAGTTTGATGATACTACAACGGTTATGTTGTCAGCCGCCCAACAATGGCGAGGCAGTTCCTCAATATAAAGGCCAGGAAACTCAAGGCCTGAATATCAAACAGCGACGACGACAACGAAGAAGAGAGACATGGTTATTATTGGTAACTGTTTTTATTTAAATAGTTAAAAACTGATTCAATTATAACTGGACCGAGAAAACTGACCCCCTAGGTACGTTCCGCTGACCCTCAAAAAATCACGAGTCGAAAAAAAATCTATGAAAGCCGACTCATTGCCATTTCACTAAACACAGCTCAAACAGCGAATATAATAACAAAGGTCTATAGAATGTTGTAAAAGAATAAGTGGACATATCAGAACTTAGTAAATTGTTATCAGCACTAAAGAGATCACAGGCGCACAGTGTTTAGAATTCTTTTCCTTTACAATAGGCTTATTTCGGTATATTTTTTCTATATAATGAGTTGCTCCAGATTTAAATTGAGATTTTATTTTATTATTACAAAGGTTATTTAAGATGGGGCCCACGGCGTACCTGGACCCACCTGTCACCTAACCAAAACCCGCGAAGGACATGCTTACACTGCAGAATATCAACTTCGATGTTAAGTATATTATGTCATGTACTTTTTTTGGTTCTCGGCTATCCGACCTAACATGGTACATACCTGAATCAGGTTTAGATTTTCTCAGCAAATTTATGTAAGCATTATTAGTCAATGCTAAAATTTGAACTCTTAATGGTAACAGGGCAGCGAACTCGAAGAGATACTACGTCTCATATAATACTTTAGGGAATTTAGGGATAAACAAGCTAAACAATAAAAAACAATTCGATGAGACACGCAAAAATCTATAGGAAGAATCCTATACAAGATAAATGACATACTTGTTGGGTTCTGAATGGTATCGACGATAAGTAGAATTTCCTTCTTTTCCCAGGAGCACTTCATCAGTTGACAGCTCTGACCGTGAGGTCCACCCACCTCGCTTTGAAGATAGACCAATGTCGTTCCATCCGGACTAAACCTTTTTAATTCGGTAATCGCGTCGTAAAAGTACGGGTATGTATAACAAAAATAGTTAAATAGGTTTTTCTAGATAGCCGATAGCATAACAACCCTATGCAGTTATATGCAACACGAGCTTCAAGATGCTTTTTAAAATAATCCTCTTTTTCTGCAAAAAAAGGTTTAGCATATTGACTTCGTTAACCTACCTTGGCGAATAGATAGCTTTGTCCGTTTCGCCAATTGTGCAAAAGGTATGCTGCTCCAAGTCGTAGACATACAGTTTCGAATGACGATTTTTGCAGTAGGTCAAGCCTAGTTTATAGGCGTACTGTTGGAATCCAACGAACACGATACCTATATAGAGGATGCACACATACATCCGCAAATATCCACAAAGACCTCCATGCTAGTATCAAAGGTTCTAAAAAAACAAAAAAGCTTCCAAAAGGATGACTTCGTTTCTTTGATTTGATAACAAACCAAACATCCTTTAACCATAGGTAAGTGAAGGTACTTGTCTACGCAGCATTTTCGCTGTAACTTACCGTTATCGTCGGGTGCCCATATGGCCTGGGCAGGAGCGCACAAATCGGGAAAATCTTGAATAACGCTGACGGCCATGTTAGCAACATTGAGTACACAGATCACAGGAGAAACGTGCTCTTCCTGCTGCTCTCCATAGGACTCGTCCAACTGATATTCGGTACCACGTTCGGCGTCTAACGCCAACTTACGGGTGAAGTATGAGTCCTTAACAAAAACAGCAGAAGTCCAAGGGTGAATAAGCAGATTACAGATCATTACTAATCTAACTAATCTATTAACGAAACATTATTTTTTCTTTGACCAGTAGAGTACTTGAGTTGTTTTTGGATATATATATATATATATATATATATATATATGAACAAACAACAGAAGAAGAAAATATATCTTATTTGATGCTAAATCATATGCATATAAGTTACGCGCACCTTTTTCGCAGGTTTTCGCTCTGCAATATAGAGCAGCTTGTTCTCAATGTGACCCCATTGGAAGGAGGCAAAGCTGCCCGTTGTGTGAACCTTGCCGTGAACTCCGGCCGACTCTAGATCGAGACAGTCTAACTTTGTAGTGGCATCCCAAATTTCGATGTACTGTCTGGTCTCCGAATTTCGAGTCACCTCCTTTAGCACCGCGCGGAAAGAGCCGCTATTCGAGATCGCTATCAGTGAACTAGGTACAATAAAATAAATATTATTTAAGTACACCACAACCGTAAAGCCACCAAAAAAAACTGTAAACATTAAAATGTCGTACAATCATTCACTCTCATGTAAATGCAAGTGAAAATGACGATTCTAAGAATAATTAATTTTTCTTTATAGCTTTATTAAATATACACGCCAGAAATAGGGTAAAACCCAGCTTTGTAAAAATGATTTGAAACTAGAACTTACTTGGATTCGACCTCCTGAGCATGGCCGACCTGATGAAATGATAGCGGGCCCTGATTATCAAACGCAGAGGTATGATGCCTTGTAAAGCGAACTTTCTTACCCATTTCCGTGTCGGAACTTTCCCACACTGTAGTTAAATGAATGGTCCGTCCGTCAGGTGTATATGAAGCAAACGCATCCACAGGTTGAGGGACTCGGGCGAGTTCACGGTACATCGACACAATATTTGTCGCCTAAACAATGCCAATAATGATTTAATTGTAATGGCCTGCATGAAAAACTATTGCTGCATACTTACCTACTAAGCAGGAAAAATCGGTACATAATGCAATAGCTTTCTTTTCCAGAATTCAAACACATTGTTAAAAACCACGTTATTTGATCCAATAAGTGTGTTCTTCCTATTCGTCTATAAAACACCACTGTTCGTTCGCGTGGATAAAATACAGTGTCAATTTATATGGGTTTAGGTCGTGTGTCTAATATATGAGTTACGCTTACGTCGAGGGACGGAACGCCCGTGCTTTTGACAGTCGATCCCATAACTTTTTTGCTGTATTTAAAAATCGACGTAGTCCCTGTTGACGCGGCGCGGTGCCGATTCGAGTTTGAGTGCGATTTTATATCGGATATTTTTGCTGTGAACGTAATCTTGCAGTGTTTGCATAACGCGAGACATGGATTCTCCGGCACACAGCTCAGCCAACCTGAAAATTACAAGACACGCGTGAAGGTATTACATAATTATTTTAATGGAATATTTTTATTTTGGTTACTGAAAACAGACTACAACAAGCATACACTCGTTGGATGATCATATTAGAATTAGAGAAGAACACTAAGTTCTATTCCAAGTGATGTATTTGATGCAGACATTTCTCACACCTCTAAAAAGTTTTTCAATATGAATCGTCAGGCGAACAGTACGATTATTGTTTCGACTACAAAACCATTATTCCACGAACTAACATATATATATATACAGGAAAGAAAATATATTTTTGGTTAATACGCATGCTGCTCCAGTTATAAGCTTAACATTTGCCTATCTGTACGTTTTTATCTTTTTCACTGTAAATCTACGTTTGTCTCATGCTGTATGTAATGGCATGCACTACACGATAAATGTCATTAAATAAGGAAAAAATCAAATATATTATATAAAAGGTCCATAAAATCTCCAATATAAATATAAATTTCTAATGGGCTTTTTGTCAACGTTTTGCAATAAGCTTGAACAAATAAGCATTGTAGTGCGATACACCCAGTACCATACGCAATTACTCTCTCACTGCCATGAACAACACTGTTGCACTTTGTTATTACCGCATTTAGTTCCCACACTGGACCATAGTGTTTCGAGTTCTTTTTAACTCCGCTGGTACTGCCGTAATTAAGAGTCGCTTTAAACGGCTAGTTCCTTTCAGTACGAAACGCAGTTTGCCTATGCCCGTTCTCAAATTTCGACTACCCCATCAAGTTTAAAAATAAACACTTTGCCATAACAGTCTCAGTAGCTTTCTACCTCGTTTTTTTCAATTTGTATGTGCCATATCGGACATATAAGTTGGTGCTTTCATGGTGGTGTCGGGGAGGCATGTCTGTGCGTGGTTTGTTGTCATCAGTTTTTATCAAGTGTCATTACTAACCATATAAACCCAAACGCTGCAAAGAATGCACGAATCAGCCACCAATTCAGAATAGTCAATTGCCTTAACTTACTGATTCTTAGTAATAACCGAAGACTAAGTGGATTAAAACCTATTTGTGCCCCCAAACAGTTCAACTGCTGCTTCATATTTTCACCTTGCAAGCGCAAATGGTAATTGCACTTATCGCTATTAATGTGACAAGGATATCAACAAAAACTTTTGCGGGATATAGCAAAAAGAATTTTTTTTGTAGAAATATGTACTGATACTATGACACTCATCCTCTGATTTTACACATGTTTTTATTGCAATGCCAAATGCAATAGCAGCAGTATCACCAAAAGAAATGCATATGCCAATTCGAAGATGTCGATAGCAACACAAGTAACAATATAAACACAAGCATTCATCGCTTGTGCACTCTAATTAAATTCAAGTACTTGCTAACTTATTTTTCTTGGCTGCCGCAGGTTTGATGCGTCACATAACTTTCGTCTTTAGCCTTTTTAAATACATAAGGTAAGAGACGTAAGGTGCGCGTTTTCGACCTTGTAGCCGTACAAGCTTTACATGTGTTTCTCGGACTTTGTTTTTTTTCTTATTCTTAAACAGACAGAAGTCTTTGACAGACATCTTACTACACGAACATTTTATTACGCGAAAGATCCTTGAAAAAATCTATGCAGATGTCCAAATTAGAACAAGCGATTTATCCAAAACTGGCCCACGATCCAGCCTCACTATGACTTCTGCCATAACCGGCCAAGCAAGTATCATTATGAACAAAGCAACTACTGCAATGCTATCGAACAATACCTAGAACAGTTTTATGCTATAAAAGATCGCAATTACGCTAGTGGCTGACTGTTCTAAAAGGCTAAATTAGAGATCTAATAGTCAAATTTTGATTTAGTTCCTTATGTGCAAAATAATTAAATCTCACACACCGCCGTTGGATATCCGAAATGATACATGTTATAAAAGTTGTACTTGAGCAATGCGTTTCCATGTCGATTACGTAAACGAACTCTGACAAGAGTCCAAGCCAAGTATTTCTAGCCAAGTATTGATAGTAATAGAGGGCACAGCGAAAGTCTCTTGACAGTTTGAAAAAGTCACTTTATATATATTGAATTAAAATTATTGAACAAATATAAAGGATTCTCTAACTGTCAAAAGGGATTCCTCACCCGGATCGGATTAAGTGACAGATAAATCTATGGAAAAAAAACAATAATGAAGTTTCTCAACAGCCGTTATAGGAAATCGTCGGACTGAATGACTCATACTTGTGATGAATTCCAAATGATGAATGAATTTATCCCGAGCAGAACTGGACTTCTGATAAAACTGTACTTTTATCACGCATATCTAAATAAATGTTCCCAGTCTTAGGTGAGATAGCGTCTTAAAACATCATATTTTATAGCACGTTATAATATGCAGCGTTATCTCTAGGCGAGTGAATCGTGCCCATTTTTATTAATCTTTGACTAAGATTTTTCAAGAGTGACTACAATTCTAAATGTCCACATGTAGATGGCATTCGCTTTCAGTCAACTTACTTTTCTTCGTAACATTTTCATGCGAATAAGCATATAGCAAACGCACGACGTTCTAAAGCCATCCAAATACTTTATCATTACATTAACCTTCGTTTTAGGTGACTAGCTTATTGTATGGCAACACGAAGTCTGCAAATTTTCATTTACTTTCGGAACTAAACAATAAAGGCTGATATGTGAGTATAGCTAACATGAAGTGAATTAAATTCAGCGGCTTGCAGCGACATAACGCATTCCGTTCATTTCAGACGGTATCCTGTTAACATGTAGAAGTAATGGACATAGATGTATATAGATGTTTATAGACCTTGAATTAGAAGATATGATATGGTCTAATTCAAGGTCATGAACTGCTCGTCAGAAGCTATCAATTCTCTATCGACCTATTTTTGATACTTTTTTTTTTAAAGAAACCAACATAGCGCTGTCGTCGAATCGATTTCATCCATAAAGGATTCGATCTTTTTCACTTAATTGATGAAGGATTGTTCTTCTAAGCTTTTCATATAGTTGTAAATCAAATCGGCCATTGAGCCATGTTTAAAGTGACGTGTACGATGACGCATTTTTCAGAAGCACGTGGTCATGCGTAATGGCGGGATTACCTTCAAGCCCAAGACCCAATTACATTGGTAGAACAATTGACTGAACGGGAATTGTATATATATAATATAAATACGACTATACTAGAGAGAGTCGCCCGCCACAGCCAACTCCCACCTATCGCTTCGAATTTCCCGCCACCTGAGCGACAACATTACGAGACAGAAATTGTTATTTAGCCATTAGGCTTAGCTGGCCATCTATATTCATAGGTGCTGCCCACTCAGACTGAAGCAACTATTCCATTATGTGACGAATGCTTGCCACCCACGCTTATATCCCCAAGACCCTACCGCTCCCGACGTCCTGCGTGAGTCGAGGCGGTCAGTGTTTTTGACAGCGGACAGGTGTCCACTGGAGGTCCCTACCCCGCCACATCGGCGGACGCTAAGACAGCGGCGCCAGGGCAGGGGTATCGAGCTAATAGCCGGTCGACAGTCAGAGCGCGGGAAGAGGTCTCTCATTCGGCAATCTCTCTTGTCACAAATCGAAGCTGACTTACCTTTGAATTGGGGAATATCCTCCCATTCTCGTCGGTACCGCTGGCGGTATCTTGTCCCTTTGCTGGGGGTGGTGATTCCCGGCGTGCCGTTGTTCACAAGGGTCCCGTCCAAGCTGGTGAGATTGTGCACTACAACCAGTTGATGTGGGCCGGCTGCGGCGCCGGCAGTCGCTTCGGGACCCGCTTCTCGCATCTCGACTGACTGGTCCTGATCGGGAACGCTAATTGAGTCGAGCGCTTCAAGCGTCTCTTTACTCTCCGACATTGCTACTTCACTCATAGCACGCTTAATTATATATGACAATGTACAGAGTGCTCGACCAGACAGACACGGCCTCCGGACATGCTATCAGTCCCACTGCAGGGATCCTTGGGTTTTGTGTTGTTGTATATAAACATAAACAGAGTCTTCTTCGCGTGACGCGGTCAGCTCGAGAAGCCGACGGCAACCAGCGCCGAAATTTTCACTTGATACATTTGAACAAAAAAGGTCATAAACTCTGTTTTAAAACCACTCGAGCGTCAGACCACTGGGATCGATAGGCTTAAAATGTTAATTGAGATTTAATGTATAACCGATGTGATTTAAATATTTAAAGCTTGTTGTCAAATGGTTGTATATTACTCCGCCACATTTGCAGTCGAATTGTTCGAGGTATGCGATTGCTCCATCTCTATGGTCGTGCGCGCTCTGTGAGGAATTAAATATTTCCAAATGTTTCGTCTATCGACTATCGCACAGAGGTTTAGTGAGTGAATTACGCGCTTAAAGAGTAGTTAAAAAAAAAGTAGAGAGAATGTATGCATTTCTAGGCAACGTGTGCTCAATCTCCTACTTAATCAGTGGATAATTGTAAAAAAGAACAATGTCTAGACTAGTTTAATTATAGCGTTCTCATAAAGTGCTTAACAGATTGTTTAATTATATGCTAAATCTTGTACCGTCACAGTTTAGGTATAGCTAAGTCCTACTATAACTGCTAATCGCAATCAGATATATTGCATGCGTCTTATCAACAAAGTGTAAATTGAAACACAAATGCATCATTCAGCGAAGTATCTGCCTAATAATAAATGCATTTAAGTGTGTATCTCCATTCGACTGAACTAGAAGCAGCGGATTATAAACATTTGACGATAGAATCTGGAGCACTATCTAACACATTTCAATTAGGCTTTAACGAAAAACGTAGGAACTATCAGGGAGATGTGGTGTCTTTGTTGCTAAATAAGATAACTTTGTCCAAAAAATGTATTAGAATTTAATTACAGTTTTACCAATTGAAATTGTTTTTTTTTTTCGCTTATACACGGTGCCTTTTGGAATAGCGCCTATTTCATGAAAAACGAATTTTAAAGAAATATTTTTTGAACAAACTTTTTTTAACGAAGTTTTTTTATGTTTACGATACGTTGTAGACGGGCAAGGCTTGCACCTTTACCCACATTGCACAAGTCCTTCTAATGGTTCTTTATTCTTAGCAAGCGTCGTTTCTTCTTGCGTCCATATAAGTAGCTTTGACACCATCCGGATGGCGAGCGACGAAAGACAATCTCAAATTTAGCTCTTCTTCGATAAACCCTACGAAAAATAGTGAGGATACGTTGACTCGAGACCTCGTAGTTCCTGCGGCAAATTGCCGGCTTTTTGTGGCTTGGCACCCAGAAAGGGATGTCCCATTCGAACACACCAGACCATTAGAAGCCACTGAGGAGGAAATCCGTGAGGCAGCCAAAGAGGTACATGATTTTGGTGTCTGCGTATTCCCTTTCATCGTCATTACTTATGAACTAACGCGAGTTTAATAGGGTATTTGACGGAATACTCTGCTAAGTGTAATATATATAATTCACCCTATGCGGCCTCGAAAAGCGTCGTGTTCTTTACGTGAACCGCCGTTCAACAAAAATTAGTATTGCTTGTGTCGATTCAACCATATTGTGTTGTACAACATAGCAGGGTTGAATCTATCTTATTATTCTATATTTATATAGAATATATATACAATGTCTTATGACAAGTGTGACTTTTGTTTCAGGCTTCAACCGCTTTGAAGCTTCCTACTCGTCCGTTGTTCTTCCGAAATATTCGAAACGAGGTAGAGTACCTCAGGAAAATAACGTACACGAATAAACATCGATGGTACGCCCAACCCCGTGATAAGAAAACATATCGGCGAAAGCACGACCGCGATGGCCTATAAAATTCATTAATTCGAAACTAGTATTCGCGTACAGGTACATGTTTTGAGGAGTGGCAATAAATACTTTTATTTTATAAAAAAAAAGTGATTGTTGCTGGTGTATACTTTTATTTTAAGAAGGCATATTTTGTAACTTAGGAAGCAATTGGTACCATCGAAACATAGTTAACTTACAATATGGTGATTAACTTAAAATAAATCCACCCTATGACATTATAATATCTGGTTTTGTTGCCGTCGACAACAGCTGAATGTTATAGTTTCTATTTGTATGCACCTAAGGGAATCATATAATGTGGCAGATTGCGGTCTCTCTAGCGCATAATTCACTAATAAATCCCGGATATTGCTTTTTTCTTTAACTTCCGGAGCTACGTAATTTGAAAACCAGCTGGAAATTTTCTGTACCACTGCATATTCTTTTTTCGGAAGGAAAAAACAATGTTCTCAAAACCTTGACAAAATGGGTCCAGTGATGGAATAATAGACTTATGATGAGAATGGTACAGAGTATTATTATATTTCTAGGCGCTTTCGGATTGATTGACAGATTGACGTCTGTTTGATTAACGAAGCCGAAATATATAAGCTACTCGATTGAAAATTATATAGCTTACTCGTAAGCCACTGGCGCGCCCATCTAGGGTGAACATATTCACATTTATGTATGACAATTTTAATGAAAAATTAATTGACGAAAACAAATCTAAAGAAATTTAGCATTCACTGTATAATGTGTAAAAAATATCGATATCGCTAACAAAATAAAAAAGAGAAGCTACCGAACTTGCGATGCCTGCTAATTGATAAAAAGCACAGATTTTACATTTAGAATTTTTGAAATAATAGTTTGAAATAATTACAGATTTTATATTTCGAGTATAAAAAGTTTTAAATCCCTTGAAAATTTCAAGCAAAATGAATATAAATTGCACCATTTTTTTATTGTCTGCTACAGCGACCCTAATTGTTAGTTCTGTGCCCGGACATTTTTGGAAATGCTAAACTCGATAGCGTTACAGAAATTAAAGCACCTGATAAAATCAGTATAAAATAAAACTCTAGGTAATATCTTCCTGGAGAATTTGCTATGGTTTTTAAATTATAAGGGTAGAATTACAATGCAAAATTCCATAATTTGATGAAATAGTAAATAGCTTTTGCATAATTCCACAACCTTATTTTTAGTTAAAGGAATCAATGTGTGGAAAAAGCTAAAAAAAGAACCTAGCTATACCTAAACGCTGTGAACGTATTACACGGTCAGTTTACGATTTTTTGTTAGGACTTTTTATTAATTACATACTAAGTGACACACTACCTCGTAACTTTTATTATAATAGCTCACACTTATTCAGTTTCCTTTCCTAATTTTAATAAATCGGTTGTATTGCCTTAAAAGTCGATTTTAATGGTTACTTGTTTTGAATGGGCCTTCACTGCTAAATTTCCACAACTAGGTCGTTGCATTCTCGATCAGTTCAGAAAATCAATCCCAAAAACGAGCAAGTATTTATTGATCCAAAGCACCGAGATGGTAGACGACACCCCGATCTCCCGAGTTTCTTTCTTTCTTAGCAAGCTTTCTCTTTGATCGCTTTTTCGTCCATACTACAGGCCGACTTTACTGTTCATCTTCATAACCGGTAGGCAAAGCGTTGACTTTCGGATTGTGGAAAAGCGTGCGTTGTCCATCTCCCCATGGATATTTCTTCGTTTGGATTTTCAGATAGTCGTACTTCACAAACGTAGGACGCTGGAAGTGCTCGTGATGCTCTTTCTCGGCAATGTAGGAGTTTATCGTACATATTATCATGGCTGGCAAGCAGACAAAGAGTGAGAGATTCCTCCAAAGTTTTTCCGAAGCCGCGTAATCTTGTGCACCTTTGGCTTCACTGGCAAATCGCCGCACAGCGATAGTAAGCACACGCTGCATTTTGCTTTGTGTTACCTGGCTGTACACACTGGAAATCACACTGCAACTATCCTACAAAACGACCTTCGCAAACTGTTTATGACGATGAAAAGACGGTCAGCTTACTCTGTACCTTCCACGCATCGGTAAATCGACGGAACGTGCAAAGTGTATGGGGTTCGCGACTGCTTGCGAGAATCTCAAAGACATTATAAATATTTTATTGCACTGTTCGTAAATAATATAGTCTATATTAATGGCTCAATATGAAACGCTACCTTGTGGTTTATATATAACGACGCTTGTACATAGAGAGGCTACAGCTCCGAGCTTTTGTATTTCGTTCCTTCCGTCGGTTAAGGTGGATTATGGTCTGATGTTTTTGTCTTAACGTTTGCGTTGTATATGCATTAGGGTGAAATCAGTAGAGCGACAGTAAGGTTATAATTGCCCCAGCGGTCATGTAGTGGTAACGTGGCTGGCTACTAACCAAGGAGGCGCAATGGTGGTCAAGGTTCAAATAGTCTTAAAAAGTTTGGTTCCCCGCTAGAAATTCAAGCAATAGAAAAGGCGATGATTATAGTAATTTCTTCTTTGATTTGGTCCACCCAGATTGCCAGCCATATGAATTAATGCTTAACGACACTATCGCATATAAAACTCGAAGCATATGCGTTTTTAGGTTAGCCGTATCGAGCTACCTACCCTGACAGATCCTTGAAGGAACTATGAATTTAAAATTCACCCTCAGAAGATGTTTCGATAAGCTTCGGTTGCGCCTGTCGACTCATAAAAAAGTTTCATAACTTAAACCGTGTCTTGATCCCAATCTTAAAGAGCGATCCGTAGGGAGTGATTCAGCTTGTGTGATTAGAACTGGAATTAAATTCGACAGCGCTTAGCAAAATAGGGTTACTTTAGGAGTGCATCCTCAGACGTATCAGTTTGATGGAGTGATGTAGAATGGTTCGAGAGCAGCATGTTAAAAAAGATCGATAGCAGTTCTTGCTCATCAAAATCAATATAGGTCTTTATATATATATATACATATATGAAGACCTATATTGATTTTTAGACAGATTGCCTATCAAAGAATTCAGAGATGCGCTAAGACAGAAGTGAACTGCTTGGGATGGCGAAAATTCTGGCTGAAACATGTTGATAATTAAGATAGCCGTTAACTAAATGTAATTTTAGCAATCTTAGATGAATCAGTATTAATACATTTCATTAAAGTAGTGATTTGCAGTTCAATGGCATGAAACCTACTTGAGACCTTATCGATTTATAATTCGCAAATAGTTTCCAGGACACCAAAAAGAAAAGATAATTTTTGTGATCAAGGTACCACCGGCGACGGCCCTAACTTTGCGTCTCTTTTGCACATTACATTATTACTTACTTATGTATTATATTCAAACATGTCCCTGAAAGATATTACAACTCAAGACTATTATTACCTGTATGTGACGGAAAATATTATACCGATTTGATTTCGAAAACTCTCCGAAAACTCTGTTTTTCTTTTATTTTTAGAGGCATTTCATTCATAGGGTACTTTTCGTTCAATGTAACATAAGTTCTATGAATTAGAGAAGCATCTACTGAAACATATTTTTTTATTTACATAGATTTATTTACATTTATGTGTTACTCTAACCATTGCATAACGCTGGGCTTTGCCGCTGCTAAACTGTATTTTTGGGTGCGATTACAAAACTGTGTTTATGAGCTCTTTGAGCATGTGTATCAATGAAAGATCGATACAACGGGCTAGCCACTTGTTAGAATAGAGCTATCGGGATACCAACGCGTATTTTTTTCTAAATGTATGTAATAACTGTAGGTAAACTGTATTTAGCGAAGCAGCTACCTGCCACACTCGCTCCAGGAGTACTAGACTTATTTCTTCGCTTAATGAGCTCGATTTTCTCCAAACTGCTGCTATGCTTAATAGCATTATATATTCCCACTTATCGGACGAATGTTTTACACTCACGTAAAATGTTGTCTTTGCACATCTTTTAATTTCCAGTTAATTTTTGGACAAATCGATGAGCGCGCTACGAAATTTAATCGCTTATTATCTATTTCTAAAAATAAATAATAAATCATTATTATAGAATTATTCGCTATTTCGTAGTTATTAAAATATTAATCAGGAAACTCCAAAACTGTAACAACAAAACCACGTATGATACGAAAACGCAGTGGTTCGATTTTAATCAAGAAAAAACACTCAGGCGTTCTTTCTTACGGAGAAAGGGTGAATACAGATCATTCCACGCAACTAAAGGCGTCCGCCTACTACAAATTAATTATGGCTGAAAGTACCAGCTTTGTAATTTGTTTATATTTCGAGATCTGATCATAACGGTAAAGCAAGAATGGACACCATATGAGCATTATGCAATTGAGTATTGTCAATTTATATACTATAGTATCCTCGGAAATTCGCTGCCTGATGTTCATTCATTCACCCACACATAAGTTGGATTATAAGAAGGCAAATAAATCCTGTTTGAATTCAATTCACAGTCACGCGTATTCCTTTAGAGTACAGTTTTATAATAGATATTCAATTGGTATATAATGTCAGCTTGAGTTGTTTTATAGTTGCTTATAGTGCAAACTAGTGAGTGATGGTACGCTTGGGTATTTTTTGTGTTGATGAAACACATACAGTTATCATTGTTGGTAGCCGGAGGTTTTGCTCTAACTTCAGTGTCGATCAGAAACACTATTAGCTACTACAAAATTCTTAATGAACCGAACTTAGCGACGCTGAGGAAGCAAACCAGTAAATATTTCAAATAAGAGGATTTATACAATATCGCTGCCGTATAACGCGCGCCTAAATGTGCACCTGTAGACAATGAAAATACAGACTTATTTAAATCAGTCCATGTGCTAAATTGACGGGACGACAGCATTGATCCGAGAGCGTGGCTCTTGATAATCATCTCGACGGTATTGTAAATGCCTTTATTCTATATGAAACGTAGTCGGAAACAATCGACACAGGTATCAACGATACTTTCTATATAATGTAGGACAGTCGCACTACACTTTACTTCACAAATAAAGGAATGTACAATAAAATAGAGCACAGCTCGAAGGTTTTGTGCCTCCTTCGTTCCGCCAATTAAGAGGGAGTTCGGTCTGATCAGATAAATGTTTATGTCTTACGTGTTGGAGGCCCAATGATCAAACTGACGTGTGTGTACCCGCTACGAGTAGTGCCGGGGTAACGTAGTTAAAAGGCGGGGATTGGAAATATAATTTTCCTTGGTTGTATGAAGTGTGTGTGCATTGCGTAAAGTGCGAGGATGCCGCTGAAACTTGATGTGAAGCGTAAGCTACTGGCTCGGTCAGATCGAGTCAAATGCGTTGATTTGCATCCAACCGAGCCATGGATGCTCTGTTCTTTATACAACGGCAACATCCACGTATGGAATCATGAGAGCCAACAAATGGTTAAAACGTTTGAGGTGTGCGATGTTCCTGTACGAGCTGCTCGATTTGTTCCACGGAAGAACTGGATCGTGTCCGGCTCAGACGATATGCTTGTTCGCGTGTTCAATTACAACACCCTAGAGCGGGTGCACCAGTTTGAAGCTCATAGTGACTACATCCGCTCCATAGCCGTTCACCCCACTCAGCCGTTCATTCTGACATCATCAGATGATATGCTTATAAAACTCTGGAATTGGGACCGGCAGTGGGCATGCCAGCAGGTGTTCGAGGGCCACACGCATTACGTTATGCAGGTGGTGTTTAACCCTAAAGATAACAATACGTTTGCGTCTGCGTCGCTTGATTTTACTGTCAAAGTATGGCAACTGGGCTCAGCGACGCCTAACTTCACATTGGACGGACACTCAAAAGGAGTTAACTGTGTAGACTATTATCACGGCGGCGAAAAGCCATACATTATCTCTGGAGCAGATGACCGTCAGGTAAAGATTTGGGATTACCAGAACAAAGCCTGCGTTCAAACGCTTGATGGGCACGCACAGAATATTAGCGCAGTGTGCTTCCACCCGGAGTTGCCCGTTATCCTTACAGGCTCTGAAGATGGTACTGTCAGGATTTGGCATGCCAACACGTATCGCCTTGAGAACACGCTCAATTATGGACTCGAACGTGTGTGGACAATTCAAGCTTTAGCCGGCTCAAACAACATGGCGTTGGGTTATGATGAAGGATCGATCCTCATCAAGTTGGGTCGTGAAGAACCAGCCATGTCGATGGATGCGTCTGGGAAAATTATTTGGGCCAAACATTCTGAAGTACAGCAGGCCAACTTGAAGGCGATGGGCGACACAGAGGTGAAAGACGGAGAACGGTTACCCTTGCAGATCAAGGACATGGGTAGTTGCGAAATCTACCCACAAACGATCTCACACAATCCGAACGGTCGTTTCGTAGTTGTTTGTGGTGATGGTGAGTACATCATCTATACCTCTATGGCCCTCCGGAGCAAGTCATTCGGCTCGGCGCAAGAGTTCGTTTGGGCTCAAGATTCATCTGAGTACGCTGTACGAGAGAATGCCTCAACAGTAAAAATCTTCAAAAATTTCAAAGAAAAGAAGACCTTCAAGCCCCAATACGGCGCTGATGGAATATTCGGCGGTTTCTTGCTCGCCGTAAAGTCGTCATCGGGACTCGCGCTCTTTGACTGGGAAACCCTTGACCTTATTCGTCGAATCGATATTCAACCGAGGGCTGTTCACTGGAGCGATAACGGCAACATGGTAGCGATCTGTACCGAAGAATCGTTTTTTGTACTGAAGTACAATGCCGAAGCTGTGGCTAATGCCAATCCAGAAGCAATAACAGAGGAGGGTGTCGAAGACGCTTTTGACGTGCTAAGCGAAGTAAATGAATGCGTTAAAACAGGTGTATGGGTGGGCGACTGCTTCATCTACACGAACAGTGTAAATCGGCTTAACTATTATGTTGGCGGCGAGATCGTCACAATTGCACACCTCGATCGGATTATGTACGTACTTGGCTATTTGCCGAAGGAAAGTCGGCTGTACCTTGGCGATAAAGAGCTCAATGTGGTGTCTTATTCGCTGCTTGTTTCAGTTCTAGAATATCAGACGGCTGTAATGCGCAGAGACTTCGACACCGCAGATAGGGTACTTCCGATAATCCCCAAAGAGCAACGTACTCGGGTGGCCCATTTCCTTGAGAAACAGGGCTTTAAGAAACAGGCATTGGCTGTCTCCGTCGACCCTGAGCACAGGTTTGAGTTGGCTTTGCAGCTCGGCGATTTAAAGACAGCTTTGCAGTTGGCCCAAGAGAATGCTACCGAACAACGCTGGAAGCAATTGGCAGAACTAGCACTGGTTCAAAGCCAGTTCGGGTTAGCTCAGCGATGTCTTCACCAGGCGCAGGACTTCCCTGGAATGTTGCTACTTGCTACGTCGGCCGGTGACGCTAATACGGTGCAGCAACTAGCCAAAAACGCGGTACCAGCTGGCAAATACAATGTTGCTTTTTTGTCGTATTTCCTATTAGGCGAAATTGAGAAAGCTCTAGCAATCCTTGAAGAGACGGGTCGGCTTCCGGAGGCTGCCTTTTTTGCGAAATGCTACGCCCCCTCGCATACGGCGCGCATCGTTGGAAAATGGAAGGACTTTCTTGGACAAACTAATGAGAAAGCAGCTCAGGCTCTAGCTGATCCTGTGGGATATGAGAATCTATTCCCAGATTTCCAGGAGAGCTTACAAGCGGAACAGTTCCTTAAGAAGGAGATGACCAAACGACGCCAGGCGCCTGCAAGGATCTATCCTCAGGTAAGGCCCAATCATG
This sequence comes from Varroa destructor, assembly GCF_002443255.2. Classification (NCBI taxonomy): domain Eukaryota; kingdom Metazoa; phylum Arthropoda; class Arachnida; order Mesostigmata; family Varroidae; genus Varroa; species Varroa destructor. The sequence continues at coordinate 27,066,656 of NW_019211456.1, read as the reverse complement.
AACGGAACCTGATCGAGGAGGTGGCTGTTTCTGGAGAACACTTTGATATTCCCGACTTCAAGTCACCCGCTTCTCGAAAGCTTATCGCCGAGGAACACGTAATCAAACAGAGTCGGGAACATGAACGATTCGCTCAGCCACTCGTCGAAAAAGCCTTGCATCCGTATGCATCCGAATCGAAACAGCATATCGAAAAAAACAATCCAAGTACACAGTCTCGCCCCGATCAAATACAAGTTTCGGCGCACGACTCTTTAACCGTGTTACCCCAAGGGGTGTCAATCGTTCTGTCCGATACACAAACCCCAGAAGCCAGTCGACAAGCTGAACCAGGCGCCGCACCTGCAACGGCTTTTCAGCAACAAGGTCAGTCACCGTCAAAAAGTGAACCGAACGAGGTTGACTTGCTTGAAGCAGAGATCGATATGGAAATGGAGAAATTGGCCTTTGACGACGCCGAAGAAGATCTAGAACTCGACGAAAACGAAGACTTAATGTGAATCTGAGTTTATCCGGTTGAAAGGATCAGACTCAACATCAAAACTAGAAGTGACTGTGACAACCAATATTAGTATATTTAGATTTGCTTATATACGTGTGTTGCTGCATGAGTTAGGTAGGAATGTATGCTCATGAAGAAAGATTGGGGTGTGCTTAAGGGAAGTGGTCCCTTGCACTAAACGTAACATTGGACACATGAATATATGTTTGTCGCATTGCTTCGATTAAGAAAGTCATTTTCAAAATGGTTTTCATGATGTAGGAAAATCGCCAGTATTTTCGGCTGCAATGACGACGTAGGGTTAAACAACGGTAAAATTAAATAAGCATCGTATAGTATATATTCTCATTCTTATAAAGAATAAATGTTATAATTTATATATTGCACGTATGGAATTCATTGTCGTAGAAGAACATATTGACGGTATATTATGGGAAACCAGCTGCTCCGGCTTTACAAATAAGCTCACTCAGCAATAATCACTGCTGTGGAATAATTTTTCTACAGTTGTCATTAACGCTGTTTAAAGTATTATATGTACTGTGACTAAATTATTTTAAAGAAAACGTTGTATTTATGAAATAATATATTTTTTTGTATTATCTTGAAACTAATGTATACCAGCGATATGTACTTCGCTCACAATTTTTTACCGATTCTCTGAAATGGTCGTATGTAATTCATGGTTTACTCCTTGAAAATTTCTGCGACACCACAAATGACAAGTCCATTGTAATACTCGGTTTTAGATATGAATCTAACCTTAACAAAAATATTTTCTCTTTCTAATAACAACACATCTGAATGTTTCTTGTATCGAGGCAAAGTTTTTATTTCTTAAGCAATCATGTATTTTTATGTTACAGGTGTGCTTCGCTTTACTTGTTTTGTTTTTCACTTTCCCACTTTTACTTGTTTCTAAATCGTATCCTTTAACTGCTTCATTTTCCATTTTCACGATAAGTTATACCTGCTTTCTTTGCTTTCTACTATACAAATCCACAAATTTACCTGGAAATTTTGCTCGCCTACTACGTTATGTAGCTATATTCGTTGACTTGACACAATCGCGTGCTTTAATTTTTATTATATTTTATTCCTTAATGATATATATAAAGTATTTTTGTATGGTTTCCTTTCTTTTCCTATCCAATAGTATTAAGTTTGGACTTATTCGTCAATTAATGGTTCGACATAGATTAAGCGTCGCATCTATTCCGCTATCTTTACCGCCGAGTTCACTGAGTTGCTTCTACACAATAAGATTACTATTTCAACTCGCCAAGACAAGACGTCAGTCGGACAACTTAACATACATTATCGTCTGTACCACAGTGTCATGCTGTAGTCGTGTGGTCAACACTGGTATTTTACGATGAACCCTATTATACTAATGGTCATAAGACCAATAGCAATATTTACGTGGACATCACATTACATGTATTGTAGGTGATAATGGCTTCCCGTTTAGTGTTTCATGCTTGCTTAGTGGAGAAGGGAGAAAAAATTACGTTTGCGTGTCTCTTCTCCTTGCAAACGATTTCTGATTCCAGCGTTTTTCCAAGCCCCACTTTATCTGCATTCCTTTATTCCGATAATAATAATAAAGCCTAGTCCACTAACATATGGCGGCGCTTCCCATCATGACAAGAAGAGCACAAGTAGATGTATATGTTACAGTAGCGTATAGTGCAATGCTTCTGTATGCTCTACTTATGCAATGCTGAAAACGCAACTAAAGGGGCAAGGTCTGAAATGGGCATGAAAAGTGACAAGGCGCGTTGAATGAATTCGAAACAGGATGTCTATGAAGGTCTGTAAACCTAGTCCAGATCTTGTATTCTCGTAAGTATGCATGCATTTCTTAAACTGGCGCTATGACAGCCAATGACTCAATGTGTGATGCAAGATACATATATATATGTATATAGTTATCGATTTAGACGCTTTCTGATTAATATAGGCTTTGTTGCAAGGCAATGGCTGGCACTATTTGAATATCATTTACTTTAGTCTCGCTAAAAGTTTAGACTCTTGTCCGATATGTCGGTTGACGCATGTATGCACGAATGCATTATTTCCTATTGTACAAAAGGATCTATAAATCTATGTATTTTTATATGTCCACTTTAGAAAAAGCTTAAAAAGTACTAGCGCAATCATTTTGTACAAACAAGAATACCCTATTCAAATCAGATTAAAGGTTTATCTTCCTATTTGGTTCGATAAAATTCTTAACCATATTCCAAAGCAAAAAAACCCAAACTTGGCTTTATTTCAGTATTACATTTTTCAAAAGTATACTAGAAATAGGTTGCTTAATTTCTTTAATGTTTCGTCAAAACTTGTTAATTATTTCTTCATAACTTTTAATTTCCTTTAGGCAGCAGCTAAATGTAAGGCTTTTTTAAAAACAATGTTTTTGCTCAAAAATAATTAAATCTTTTTAGACTAGAAACGAAACACGCAAACATTTTGCAACAAATACCCCATTTCCAGTTTCATAAAACTAACCAAGCTAATTGATTGATGTCTCACTCTATAAAAGATTTCTTTAAGTTATGCATAAACAAAGACTAACTACACTTGAACTAGGTTTTGATTCATAAACTCAAGCAATGCAAAAGGGCGACCGCGAGTGCCGGTCATTCATGTTCACCCAGTACTAAAGTCTATTTGCCAATGTAAACTTAATATGATCAGTGCATAGAAGCAGACACGGGCGCTGGCGAAAAACTGTGCCGTCAGCCTAAAATCAAATACCACACAGTTGTCTCACTTGTTTTTGGGCTAAACTCTACGGTTGATTAATAGAATCATCAACTGAGGAGGTTGAAATGGAAACTCACGATAAAATTAGAATCACTACAAGAAAGTTGATCAGATTAGCATAGATGAATGAGAAAGATAATTTGTTGCTGTTCGTGTGTACGGCACCCCTACATCAACACGTCTGAATTTTATTCTCTCACAGTCCATTTCTCGTTACTATAGGATGATGATAAGAACCATTGATATTGTTGTCATGCTAACTGCTTGATATTATTACCTGGATTCTATTGTTATCATTTCGCCGCACTCATTAGGAGTCCATGAATCATAATCAATTTGGCAGCGATACGCAATGAATCAACGCAGTCAGTTGATCAGCTAATAATTTTTTATACGAGTAAAGTTATGAAGCGTGCTAATCATTACATTATTATTATTAGTATCAGCATCATTATTATTAAATCATCATTATCATTTGTTGACATTCGTTGTATAAATTGATGTTAATGTTCTTTTTATTATATATATATATATATATGGCGACACATGAGCAATCTACACATACATCGTTCTTAGTACATAGAATACAATGCATTTGACAGCAGATGAAAATGTCATATTGTTTCAATATGCCACATTCATATACACGTGTATGCTACACACACACATATATATATTCTCAATTACTTCGTTTTATATCTTTCTTTCAGAAAATGTTTTTTGATACAAATTTACAATTCCGTTTGTTTATTGTATAATAGAAGTTGTAATATTTAAAGTATCAACGTAGTGGTCGCGACAGTGCAGCTTTTTTATCAGATTGGATAATAGTATATAACTGGTTATTAATGTTGGTGTTTGTATGTCTTCATAAAATATCTGAACTCGTTTGAGGTCCTCATTCATTGAGCGCGTTTGGTGTGTTTTTTTTTCTTTGAGGGTTTTTATTTATCGACAGTTCGCATTCTATCAAAGTACATCAAATACTAACCAGAGTATGCGAGACTGATTCAGCGGCCGTTGAGCGGTTCGGCAAGTAATACGAATTCAGTGGGATCAATGCAGATGATCAGGAACGGTGAATGATTGGAGCTCGAGAGGTTGGATTAATTGTCTCTATCGCAGTTCAATCGCAAACGGCAGATTTAATTTCATTTTGTATTTTTTTTTTGCTGCTAGGGGAGCGCATCCGGTTTGATACTACATTTATTTCTTTAATGTATCTTATACTGCAAAATGAAAAAAAAAACTTACGGTATAGCAAATCGTGTGTGAGCAATTTCTGCAGTATAGTGACATAACTAGAAAAACAAAATAGTCTCGCCGTCGTGGCCGCCTCAACAATCTTTGGCACGTATTGTCACCCAAAAATCTTTGTTTTCTTCTTCAAAGTAATAATATTATTATTATTACTATAGTCGACAATTAAAATGATCATTGCCATTTGCCATATTGTCCACTTTGGTTATTATTGAAATTGAATTATTATTATCGTTAGCACTATTATTATAATCATCACCAGAGTATATATATATGTACAATGGTCGTTAAGCGAAACACTGTGTTCACTTTGTTGAAATTTAGCTCATTCCGTCTTATTTTTACGAGGTTTTCGGATTTTCTTAGCGTCACCAAAGGCTATGCAAGGATTATGAATTATGCCAGTGTGTTAATTGGTTCCAACTCACCCACTGAAGCATTTTATGATTCAGAAAGACCACGACAGGACAAGTATAGACGGGTTTAATCACTGTGTTATGTTCTGCCGAATGTACAAAAAACTGCGCACCATTGTCACCTTTGTATTGACCACTGTAATTATTCATAAGCCTTCGTTTTTGCAAGTTTACCAATTTTCATGTTAAGGCTTGAATCACATTGCCATGGCAGCCAATACTCATTGCGATGTTATAGTACCGACAATGGCAGAGAAGTGAAAAAGTCAATTGCTACGATGATAATTACAATAATAATAATCGTCATTCAATAATAATTCGTCACCACGACTACGTAATCCACATTTACTATTCTTATTATCATTATTATTATTCTTATTTTTATCTATTAGGAAATTCAATTTTACAGTTTATGCACTACTTCCGACTACACCCCGTGAGGCATGACAATGTGTTTATTTATATATATTTGTGTCACGTGTTCATTATATATATATATAACGGTTTCGAGTCATGGTAAAACTGAAATTCTACTTGTGTTTCGCTTTAGTGATTAGGCCTCTTCGAAGTTTATTTTGTCTTCCATTTTTTGTCGACGAAATGCAATTTAATAACGTCTGGAACGGCTCTGCATAGCGGTTTTGTGTCCTAATAGGCTATAATACAGGAATAATGGGTTACTTTTTTTTACTTTGCGTTGGTTCCCTTTAGCGTTTTGTTGTAAACAATTATTTATTGGTTACGACCCTTTTCACGAGTTTGCCAACGCTGGGAAAAGCAATTCCTATTGCATTCGGACTCGACGACAGCGGCGACGTAAATAGTATTGAAACTGTACGCCGTCCTCGCCCTGTTCCGCATAAGGTAAAGCCTGACATCCATGATGTTGACCTCAGTGGCACTGGATTTGATTTAACCTTATAAAATTGCTTTCGTCGAAGCATATTAGAGCGACCGCCAGCCGATGATAAGTAGTAAGGAAACTCATTTTAAAACACTTTTCTATGCTCGAAATGACCCAATCACACAGAAGTCAACGAACCTTCTCGCTACACCGTTCTACCGTAAAGTCAAAAACCCTAGGTGTCGCTGAACGCCAGATGATACAACACACCGTCTACAATTAGTGCTGCAAATCTCTTACAGAAATTACCATCATCATCATATTATTATTATTATCATTATCATTATCAATTCGCACAGTTCATCATTTGATTTTTCATCAATCTTACTATTAGTATAATTATAATAATCATTATTTTAAGAACCATCGACGGCGATGTATAATATATGTTTTATATATGTAGACTTATCACTATTGCTATATACTATTATATATCGTTACTTGTCAGTATTATCCGATACTTAGTAATAATAATGATAATAAATACTGCCTTCGCCCATCCTAATTATAGTTGCTCTGAACCTGTCTTTTCCTCTTATTCCGTTATCACTCTATTCTAGCCATTGTTTGAGCCGGCGAGCTTCTGAGATCAAATGTCCCATTTCCACCTTCATCGTTTTTGCTGTTGTAGTAGTCAGGTCCTTAAACCTGTTTTCATATAACCATTATTCTGCCCTTTTTGTTTGCACAGTATCAGTAGATTACGTCTGCCCTTTTAACGCTGTTTGACTTGTTGTAACGTGCAGGAATGTTCTAGTTCAGGAATCGACATAGCCATTTTTTATAGTGTACATAAGCACACATACCACTCCCCCATCTTCATACACACGGACACACATCCACACTCGACTAAAATTCACACTACAACAACAAGATGTATATATTTCTATGACAAAGAGACACTCTTAGTTATGGTTGCTTGAATCTCGCATTTCGTAAGATTTCGAGCATCAGGATTTTGTTACACGAATAATGAGAATTCAATATGAAAAATAACGTAACAACTAGAGAGGTATACAAGTAGTAGGAAGTGCGTCGACGAGCGACTGCCTGCAGCGGACCTCTGCAGCCCTAAGCGAAAAGAAAGATTAGACCCTATTTGACCCTAGCGAAATACAATATACAAATCATTATTACTAAATATTTTTTCAGGACAAAAAGAAATATATGATCATATCGGTTTTACTACACAACTCACGTCAGTAAGTTTCTTTCTTTATACTCGACATACTATCCACGAATCTATGACTCGCGCATCCTCATCGTTGTTTTGAAGAACACCCAAGACAGGGTTGAAATAATAGAGCGTGTATGTATATGACTGGCGTGATGACATAGCTTTTGAAACGAAATATTTGTAGTAGAGAAGGTATAGCCTTGTTGTGCTCAGTGAATTACAAAGATTCGGGACATATCGATCGAGTTTTATCGAAATCTATGAAGTGGCCATAAAAAAGTTCTAGCAAAACATATATCTAGGCACGGTGCTGAAGTAAACTTTGTAACACAAACATTTATGTGTGTCATAATAACCTTTGGGTCATTCCTGAGAGCGCAAACGTGAATGGTATTAAAGAATACGAACAGAATATTTCAAACGGCTGTGATGAACCGTCAAGGCTTTTATGACATGGACGTTTTGCCATATTCTCATCATTATATATATA
>NW_019211456.1:27044451-27059035 GCF_002443255.2 Varroa destructor | reverse complement strand
ATATACAAGCGCCTCAACGTTTGTAATATACCAACGAAAGACGATTTTTACATAATTCAATCGAAGACAAACTGAGCTTTGCTTCTCCATTCTCAACTTGTCTAGATTGACTGCGCGATCTGATGTGAGCGAGAAAGAAATCTTTTCTAATGATGGTAAAATCAAGCTTCATTTCGTTTGTAATACCATCAAATAAACATTTCTGTATCGTTAAGATAAAGTTCGACCAAATGTTCCTTCTGTAATGAAGAGTGTTTTGTAGGTCCAGCAACTGGGTAATAAAGTCAGTTTCAAATGAGGAGATAGTTTTCACCTAACTCACTAGTGCTATAATGTTGACTGCGTTGCTATATAAGAGCATTTTCTTCACATTTAATTGCCTCTACTATACAGAGGGACTAGACATAAAAAAGGATGAAAGAAAAATCGTTTCACGGGTTATCTCGTGTTTGCATATTTTGTTCTTTTTGGTGACAACAGTTTGAGCGGACACCTGTATTTGTTCCGATATTTCTCGATTTCCCGTAGTGTCCAGTATATGATTAATGCGGTACTTAATGTATGCAACAGTTCAACATGCCATCGGGACTGTTTTCGTCCCTTGCCCCCTAATCTACACAGTACGCGGTGGTTTTCCGCAACGAATTTCCATCCAACCAATTTTCTCATCTAATCTCTACAAATCACGAATATTTATACACACGCATACTTAAATAGCAGAACAGTAATTATTTACCGACAATATGGAACACTGCATCGTCACAGCGTGCTCGAAATCACGCGAAACTTACTACAACAGGCCTTATCATGAGCTTTCACTCCACTGGTTATTCTCTCTTTAATTTTTCTACTCTGATGTGTCTCTAAATCGTCTTTTATCGTAATGTGACAACACGTAGTGGTCTCAAAGCAGACGTTGATAGACGGTTAATACAATAAACACTTTCCGCACGGGGCAAAAAAACGTGCTGATTTTATCCTATATATATATATATATATATCAGTCCAAGGGCAGAAAATTATCGGTTACTCAGCTGGCTCGGCATCAACCCTCTTCACTATATACCACACAACTACTTTTTACTAGAGTCGGCTACTTCTATTAATCTAATCTGCTGTACAATCTTTCAGCGGTGACGCACCATTATCCTATTTTTCTCGTTTAACGTTATGTCTTAATGGTTATCCGCTTCCCATTTTATCGGAGTAATTATCTTCCACTACCTAGCGCGTACCATTATCTCTTTGCGTTTCTTTTCTATCTCTTGCATTTTCTTCACTACATCTTGAATTTTTGCTGTGTAGCAGTTATCATCAATATGAAACCGTTTGCATACCGATGCCTTCATCTCGTACTTTTTCATTTTACAGCTAGTTTACACCCTTTTACTTGAGAGTTCCTATTTTCTTCACGGTGAATCTACTGTTTCGTGCTTTTCACCTACAACCATTGTAGCCGCTGGTATCGGACTATAATTTTAACTCATTTCTGCGATTACTATCCATTTTTCTCTCTCAGTCTTTCATTGCGTCAAACTGCATTAGGAAACGATCGTATCATATGTGTCCCTGAAATGTTTGCTATCAACAGCGGTCTTGCTAGCGACAATATCTATTTTCATTGCAGGTTTATTCTCAGGCTAGAAAACACCCTTCTAATGAATAGGTGCCTTTGGTGGACCGTAAGAAATCGGTACCTCCGTCCGAATGAAAAACGTTTTGAGGAGTTTCATTAAGCCTTCGTTCTGGTTCTCGCTTTTATTTTGATATCGCCACATATTACGCCAACTCTCGTGCTTTGCTGAATCGATAGAAATCTGATCTTAGTCATGTTCTGTAAATGCTTGAAATGGACCTCTGCCTAAAACAATGGAATATGTTACCCGCATGCATAAGAGCGGCGCTGGCTTGCCTGAATCGCCAAAATTGCCAAAGGCATTCTGGAAGAATACGATAGTTTTTGCGCTTTGACCACAGGAAGTAACATTTACTGCAGCTATGCGCCGACCTTCTCTATTGAGCGCAACAGTTCCCTGCTTACAATAATCGAACTGATTGTAGAAATCGATGCATAGAGAGCGTACGATATCTTTTTCAAGTGGTTTGTAGCTCCCGTGAAGTTGGTTTTGGTAGCTAGGTGAAAACGATGTCAAGCAGCATTTATATGGCAGCCTACCAATAATGGAATCTTTAACTAATGTTATTCTAACCATATATAGACTTTTTCGAATGCCTGAGTTACTTGACGCAGTATAGAGTTCCGTGATCTATTCTCAATTGAAGGAGGATCTCTTTAAGTTAAGTGATTTTTTAAATTTAAGCATTATAAGAAAGCAGAAAAATTTTATCTGCAATTACACGTGCACGCACTAATAAACGTTCATTCACACACACGAAACACATCGACATCAGTCAGATTCATTATCAATACACGGAAATTCGCCAAGCCACCTACAGCCACACGCGGCTGACACGCCACCCAGGTGACTGTTACCACTTTTCACCCTCTTCACAAGAACTACCACTTTACCAGGTTGGAGCTCAAAGGCTACGCATACCTCTGAGCGCTCGTTAGTTTGATGCATTTCTCTTGCACGTAAGCTCTCTTTGTTTCAGTCTTCGTTTATCTGTCGTTTTAGACACTCTTATATGATACTCTTCGCTATTTAATGTAATTATGATAACTCGTGTTGTTCGAACAAAATCCAGAAATTTCATCCTATCAGTCTATATCGCAGCGTCCATCTTACGCCTGTCCTTCTTGAGAATGGAGCTACTGCTGTTAATGAGAATCTTGCATGTGTCCTTGTTATCCGCAGCGACTACTGCTGGTTTCGTTTTTAGCACTATCGTTATTACCAGCTTTACTATTGTCGTCGTTGGCCCATTCCGGTGATCACCTCTTGCCCTTGTTATTGTTCTGTTGCTGTTGTTGTTGTTGTGAAGCGGCTGCAGCTGCATAGTTATAGCTAGGCAGGGGCAAACGTCCGTTGGCGGCCATTGCCGCTGCGGCGCTCTCACTAATACCTCCCGCATACCCTGCAGCTCCATGGTGCTGCGACAGAGGTGGTGTTGAATGCTGTTGCTGCTGCTGCTGCTGCTGATGTTGCTGGATCGCGGCTGCAGTAGCACCGTGTACAGATACGCTACTGGGATACCCAGTCAACCCAACACTGCTAGCGGTTCCACCTAATGAACGCTCTTTTTCGGCCGCTGACGCACTGCCATTTTCGGCGGTTTGTGAAGGTGTTACCCGACTATCCATAGCCGCGACTGCTCCACCCGCAACAACCGCCAAAGGCACTCCTGATACGACGGGCATGGGTTGGATCGACGCGCTGAGTGCACCATTGACGCCAGGCACTGCGACGCAAGCTACGGACATTCCACCGACTGACACGCTCGGTGAGGCCGATACCCCACCGCTACCACCGACGAGTGACGACGATGCCGTGGTTTGCGTAGCTGACGAGTTATTCAACATAGCTAGCGGCACTCCCAGGCGTGCGTTCACTGCTAGCAGATGATCTTTGCGTGCTGTCAACGCGAGTATCTTATCCTCTAGCTGGTGGTTTTCACTTTTTAGTTGATGTAAACACGAGAGAAGGGCGGCAATATCGAAATGTTGCGCCTGTTTCATCAGGAACGAGCTTCCCTGATCCCATTGCCTCTCCAACAGCTGCTCCAACGTCGTGGGGAAGTTTGTCGGAGGCGGAGCCTGAGGTAGCTGCGGTCGCTGCGGTCGTTGTGGCCCTATTAATGGTGTACTAGGAACTGAGCTCTCTGCTGATCCTGCGGCAGCAACAGAACTATTTCCGCTACCCCCTGATCCAGAACCGGAACAGCTACCCGCTAGCGTCGTGCCAGCCCCACTACCCATAAGCGATGAAGGTTTGCACTCAGCTGCTGCACTACCATTCATCGTAGCTCCGACCCCAGCTGAACTTCGATGGTCGCTTGAGTGTAGCTGCCCGATTGGTGATGTTGCGGTACTTGCCGATTTGCTGCTTTTACTACTGCTGCTAGCATTATTCGTTAGACTGCTACTACTTCCGCTGCCACAAGTATTATTACTATTATTGTTATTGTGGCTATTGCCCCCTGAGCCGACATTTAATGAGGTAGCAATGTTGTTGCTGCTGCTGCTAGTAAGGGCGTTGTGAGGTTTGCTATTGGCGGGGCTGCTTGCCTGGTTGATGTTCGCCTGGTTGTTATTATTATTATTATTATTACTACTACTACTACTACTACTACTCGTAGCATTGTTGATACTGCTACTACTGCTGTGATTGTGGTTCGACTGGTTACTGGCGCCGCTGCCAGTGCTCGGTGTCTTCGGCCGCTTAGAAGGCGGAACCTGTTGATTCGTTCGGTCCTTATCGATTCCACTAGCACTATCCTTGTCGGCTTTATTGCTGTCCTTGTTGGCTTCTTTCGATGTCCGCTTCGAGCCACCTCCACTTTGTGACTTTTTCTGGGCGGTATTCTTCGTCAGTGAGTCGTACATTGACATGAAGTTCGCGGGAGGATTCTTTTCCGACGAACGTTTTGACTTGGCCGTTGCTTGTAAAGTTCAAGTCCAGTTCATCACGCGAAGTATGATGGCGACAATGCGTCCAGCAAACAAATTTTGAGACAGCGAAAGGGAACAAAAATAGACGTAGGTTAGTCAGTGGTAATCACTCTTTACAGATTTAAGGTAAAGGTCAGAAAGCCTAGAGAAGTTACTATACTAATAATAAATGTATAATAGTTAAAATAAAACAGAGAGAACAATGAGAGATGTAATAGGAGGTTGCTAAATATGAGGTATATTACGAATTGTATCTAAGTAAATGCTAAAACATAGATTAATAAACCATCAGGTATCCATCAGGTAATTTATTACGACAGTAACGAAAAATTCAAGGAATAGATTTTTTAAAAAATCATGGAAAAGGACAACTGTACTCTTAATTATAGGCATAAGCTAACCAGCCAATCAATACAAATTCTTTACACCAGATTACAACAAACAAAACAACGACCCAACACAGTAATTGCGATGAACTCTAAATTTACATAATAATGAATGCCGAAATAGTATTATAGGAAGCCCTTTAGAATACGTTAGGAAGTACCGTAAAAGAGAACTATATGCCTTTTCATAACGCTTGTCGGAACTATTTAATTAGAAGAAAGCTTTGGTACTGCCATGTATAGAATAATTTGGACAAGTGTAGCTTCAATGACCGTTGGACAGCTAGATGTATAAACAACGTGAAGTGCCACTGCCTCGGGTTCAAGTAGAAATGTTGGCTCCTTTTATGACAGTTCCAAGAGGGCTTATCGTATCAGCAGATCAGAGCAGTGAAATTCAATGTGGAAGCCTCCACTTGTTCACTTATGTCACAAGAGTAACGCCGTTTTTTGTAAACTCTCTGTCGTGTACTCTATACTTGATGCGATATTACGGTGCGATATAAAGCTAATGATATATTGCATACAGTGCACAGCGTTGCCATTGCCATTATTTCATCGTTACATCCACTAAATAAACTAAGTGCTTTTAATTTTACCTTTATATACGATTATAAGCTACTTGCTTCAAAAAATGTCACGTTATCCATTTGATTTTGATTGTGCACACCTGTACGGTAAAGGCAGAGGATTTGCAAACTTCCTCTATATGTACTAACTACTTCGTGTGTACAGTTTTGCGATCTTGTTTTAGTAGTGGCACGAAACAGAACTAAACCAATGTATTAGCCAATTAAGAACAATCCACTGCCTATAGATTCATTTCCTTGAGTCATGTATAACTTGATTTCTATAAGTCTACACGCGTATTCTATCGCTTCAGCTGCAGCATGTTGTCAGAGGAGCAACTGCAGTTGAACAACTGTTGTGATAGTTGCGGGGAGTAGTTGTCGGTTCGCAGGAATCTGGCCGTTCCGGCTACATAGGTATTTCTGTAGTCGAAGGGGGCTATTAGCAAAACATATGCATCTGTAACACCGCTAAGCTATAATACTGGATGGCTGCGCACGTTACACCGTTTTCAAGTCACTGTTAATAGGAGTAGCTAAAGATGCACAAACGTTTTGATAGAATAGTGAATACAGTAGTACACAGGTGTGTAGGTCTGCGTTTCATGTCGACAACTTCATTGAATTTCGTCAGTTGTCCACTGGAGTGAACTTTCCTTCAGTTAACTTTCCGCTGGTCAAAATACACTTACAAAACTTTCTTTGTTATATTGTTTCTACTAGAATATCTATGTCAAGGTGTAAGGGGGTCATTAAGAACTTGCAGCCTTCAAAAAAGTCGTTCTTGAACATCAGTGGGGGTAATAGTAAGAAGTACAAATATAGTACTCTGTTAAATACAGTTCAATTCAGCCTCGTTAAAATATGTTTGTTTTTTTTCCTTACATTTGAATTCATCTCTGCTTTTACTCTCGAACTTAACCTTCGATAGTTCGCATGAGTCATCATCGAATTCGGGATCATCGTAGACTGTGCTCGCCGACACTGTTGAAGCAGCTGCAGCAGCGGCAGCAACAGAGCCGCTACCTGACGGAACGACGGGATGCTGTTGCTGCTGGCGCTCCTTTGCCGCCCGCTTCGGAGGCGATTTGCCTTCGGCCTTCGTTGACGTCGTCGTATGTAACTGAGACGGAGGTGTTGGGGCACTGTCGTCACCCTCCGAATCAGAGGTGTATATCGGCGGCCGTTTGGCACGGCCTCCACCGGTGCCGCCCCCGGTCGCGCGACGCCCTCGACCTGTTGTAGTCGTCGTTGGTGGTGGGGCATCGCTGTCGTCCTCCGAGAGGATCGATGAAGACGATGGAGGTTTGAAAGCCGGAATCGTTTTTATGTTACTGTCTTTTTTCTGTTTGGCAAAAAACGATTATAAACAGCAAACAATATTTAGCGAAAAATTAGTTTTATATGACAGTGATGATCAAAACTAGCTTAAATAACATCTATTAATTTTATTGGTTAATACATTGAGTAGAAGATAAGCTATTATCTGTAAATATTGTACTGAATATTATCTCAAGCATTCATCCATGACGCCATATAAATATTATTTATGTTATTTGTATAAATACTATACTCCATGATCTCAAGTGCATAAGGCGCGTACACACACACACATATATATATATATATATATTTGACACAATGAAAAATAACTGCTGTTATGTTATACCGACCTTCATACGTAACACCTAGAAAACTGAATTTCGAAATTCCTAGGAGAATCGAATCAATAAATACACTAAGCAAAGTTATAAATAAGCGTCATGAATAGTTGAGAATAGAATCATAGAATAATTAAATAGTGGGGCTTATGTTTTTCCAAAAGAAACTGATTTTACTAGGTGTGGTTATATAGACATTATGATTACTAATTAATATACCCTCTGCTTCTTGCTGCTTGCCCTCATTTATCAATAATTTAATACAATCAAGTTTTTTTTTTATTATCTTTTTCTTGTTCTTACCGAAATTATTTAACATATTTCAGATCTACAATTGCTACTCTTTGAAAATGTATTCGATTTAGTGACAGTGTTAGTATTCTGTTCTATCGCAACCCTCCTTCATAGGCTCGCGTTAACATTCCCGGCGTCTTGTTGTTGTATAGAGAGATGTTTCATGACTTTCTAAAAAAGCTGTATGTTTCAACTGTAAGTTCACCTAACTCGACATCAAGTGCTTACCGCCTTCCAGATGCGATACTTTTTGAGATACAAAGCTGGATCTGCTAGAACGTTTTGAATAGCTCCGCGAGTTCTTCCAATATTTCTCGAAATTGCAGTTATTGTCAAGCCTTTTTCTCGATAAAGCTTAATTACTTTTTGCTCATGGGGAGTTAACATTGTACGCGAATTTTTAACAATCGTTTGTTTTGCAGCCCGTCTCAGCTTGCGCTCTGCTGCTTTATCCATTTCTCACTTTTTTTTTACTAAAGGTACCAGCCGATATTTTGCGCAGCATTAAAAATCATTAACAAACAGACCTGGGTCAGCATGATCAAGCGATAGCTGCCACTTTTATTTTTGTTTTGACTGAATTCACGCCAAAGACAGGAGTAACCAACTAAATGTTACGTGCTCTCGCTGCAATTGTAAATATAGAGCTAACGTCGCATGTTTATCTCGTACATGTGAATGTCTAACTGTCACCTAATGTGTTACTTTGAGGCGTTTACGGCTATTACGAATATTTATATTATTGTCAAATGAATTTGATAGTGGACAAACAATGATGAGACACCATTTACTTTACGGCCAACTTTGGGGACAATTAAGCGGAACGGTTCAAATTAGTCGCTGACCATATTCTTCGTTCTGAACACATCACAATAAATTATGCTTCGATTTATTCTCACCATACCAATATCACACCTAAAATAGTTTTTAACGGCGACATATGTATTATTGGGTGTGTACCTTGAAGGATATTAATAATAATAATGTGATGAATCGGATCTGACTTTATACGTTCGTGTAATTTAATCTTCAACGTTACTTTTCCTTCTGTTGCCTCCGGCTTTCAGCAGTAATTCATTTTATTATAATTAGTGCGTAATTCGTACGCACATGCAGTATAGACACAATCCCTTAAAAGTAGATAGTAGTGGGAGTACTGAAAACTTACCAACTTCTGATAATGATGTTGACAGTAACCGCAGTATTTCACATTGTCCATATAATTTCCTGCTTCTTCGCACAGAAGGCCTGCAGCCTGTGCGCATGTTACGTGGAAGTACTGTTTACACCCTGACTTATTGCACTGCATACACGCTCCCAGCTGTAAAGGCAACATCATCAATCAGAATGTAGCAAACGTCACCAATAAAGAAAAACAACGTAAGAGACGCGAATTCATGTAAGAACCCAG
Organism: Varroa destructor; assembly: GCF_002443255.2. Taxonomy (NCBI): domain Eukaryota; kingdom Metazoa; phylum Arthropoda; class Arachnida; order Mesostigmata; family Varroidae; genus Varroa; species Varroa destructor. The sequence goes on along the minus strand of NW_019211456.1, from coordinate 27,050,141 downwards.
TCTATTTAGCGAACAATAAATATTATCCAAATCGAATCAATTCCTATGCAACTGTGTGTGCATCACAGCAAATAAGATCGCTTCAAGTTATTACACTTCAAATAAACCTCGCGGAACCAAATAATAACAAAATGTCCAAGCTCGTAATGTCAGTTTTTTACATAACGGCGCTTAGATAACTTACGTTTGCATGGCCTGAATCGGTGCATAGTGAGCAGGTCTTATGGTATCGATCTTGAGGGACCATTTCCAGCATAATGGGTTCCATCGTGGTGACATTGCCGAAACGGACCTCGGGGATGTAGAGGGCACAAACCACATGTGCCCAACCGCCTCCCGAAGAATCCGTTCGTTTGAGGGCGCCTTCCCGGGAGGGACACAGCTCGCAGCGCTACAACGCCACAAACAGCAAGCTAATTAGAATATGAACCCAAAACGGCTAGTTACTGGTAAAAGATAGGCGATATATCTATTCTGCTTGACACCGCTATACCTTCAAAATGAGATTAATTCACTTCGTACCGAAACACAAAGTACGGTAGAAGACGATTGGAAGTCACCAGACATTAGAAGAACATAGATTTGTTTCGACTTTTGCAATGGTAGAAGAGTTAGCTGACATAAAACTGATTGATACGATAGTGCGTATTTTCGTGGTAGTTGAAGAATATCGGTTGGCCGAATCTAGTTAAGCCACAATTGTCTTACGGGATAATACTTACAACACGAGCTGTCCGCTCCTGTGACTCGCATTTTCGGCAAAACCACGGGCCCGTTGGCACTTGCACGATACCGTAACACGCTGAAATAAACGACAAGCGGATCGTCAGTATGGGTATTTGATACAGACCTTGGCTTGTGATTTACCTTTACGTTCTACCGGGTCGAGCGTAGTTACGTCGATGATAAGACCATGGGAATGGTTTTACATAGATGAATAGTTGGACAAACAAACCCTTTTCTTATCGCACGTTTTGTCTTCGGTTGCACTTTCAATATATATGAGGTACCAGTGGAAGACTGATAATATGATTTGGGCCTATTTAAGCCTTTATTTGAACACCTACTCAGATTACTCTTCGCGTGATTATGTAGCACAATAGAACTTTAGTGGAAACCACAGACAACTATTCACCGTTGTTTACAAGCATATTTCACTGCAGTTATTTTTTAATATCTACAATTTACTCTTTTTTTTTTAAACCAAAATATAGTGGATATCTCACAGACATACGTATTTGCAGAAGACTAACTCATTGTGAACCTAGTAAACTTGTACCGCCATTCGAGGTATCGAACCTCCATTGAAGCGATTCAAATGTATATGCTTCAAGGTTTTTGTGTTCGTTTTGTCTTTTGGTTAATATGGTTAATTTTAGCGATTTAGTGACTCCGCACAAGACAAAGAAGAAAAAAGGAAACTATATTTCCGCCCGCGCTAAACCAACTACAGCAGAAGATTTCCGTGTTTATTTAAACAAACGTGAATTATCGACAATGTGTTTAAACAAAACATTTCACTAGCTTTACTGGCCAAAAGTATATTTACTATTTTGTATTTCTCATCAGTCAGGCATTTAGTTAATTGGACCTATAATTTAGCCTACTTTCGTCACGACGGCAAAAATTCTCTGCGCAAAACTATATCAGAAGACTGCTAGATATAAGATTTCCAATAATCATGGTTGAAATCGTCCTGGGTACAATCTGCAACGTACAACTGAAACTGCGAAGTGCAGCTACTGAAATTATTTAAACAAGGTCGAAATCGGGTACAATTGAACCGGCCAGTTAATAGTTTCAACATACACGTCTTAACTTATACCTTACCATATTATCATATTAGCTTATAATTACGCAATATCTTCTGGTATTCGAGTCCTCTATTTCTTTTTGATACGCCACCCCCACATGTCTCCAGTTCGTTTTAACTTTGTGCAGACACGCATTAGTGTTACCACGCGGCTTTCACCATCACTACTACGGCAACCATAGGCAACTAGTCCCTAACGTTTACCTGCATTTTCCCCATTCTACTCATTCTCTTAATTTTTGTCTGATCAGGCTGGCAGACGGCCGACACTCAGGCACACCTATACGATAGGTTCCTGATTTTCGGTGATGCAACTGCAATCCTCGTCACAGCAGTAATCGTAACAACAAGACCAGCAGAAGCAATGACGATAACGGTGGCAACATTGTCGCACCACCTCACGTGCCGACCGTCAAGCTAATACTTAACAGCTGCTGTCTTCGTTAGCTGGCGCGTAAGCCAAGAAACGGTCGGTCACGCAGCCCTCAGTCGTTGGTGTTAATGGCTGCCAATCGCACGCTAGTTCGCGCGCAATCATCGACACGACCAGCTACAATAACAACCGTCGTTAGGCGATAAAGACTAGACGAGCCGACGCAAAATTAACTACGAATTACAATGGCTTTCTCCTGCTAGTGGCAGTACTGCCGCTGCTGCCAGTCGCATGTGTTCTGTACATCTCAGAAGGCGCAGAAAATAACAGGACACAACAAAGGATGGCGGCATCTGGTATGCGGCGAAAAACAGCAGATCATACTGGCACTTGAACGAGGCGATAGTTGCAATTGCAATGCAAGCCAAGCAGTCCACATAATGGCTAATGCAAGAAGTGGCATTCTATACAACAATGACCACGACCGTCACCACTACTTTAGTACAGGGCTATTCACTGGTGGATGGCGGGTACGTAGCGTGGAGATGATAACCCTGGTAGTTCTACATCTGATTACTATGAATAGTTGTAGACTAAAGTAGACACAGAGTTAGATTCTATAATAGATTCCATAATTCTAAGAAAAAATACAACGCGTGAAAAGCGCACACAGACGTCAACAACCTGGCACAATTTCTCAATTTCTGTTGTAACAGTATCACCAATGCAGCTGCTTAGCTCGTCAATACAGTATCAACTATCATCGATAGTAATAACGAACAGCTGGTAGTAGAGTAACACTTGAAACATCCACTTTAGCTCTACAAAAGGTAACAGCCGACGAAAAACCCCAAAAAAAAAGAAAAATGAACCACAAGCAGCAACAGCAAGCGACAACTAAAGTGACACTGCTCGTAACGATACGTTAATTGTGCTAGAGCTGGTACTGTCGAACTATTAGGATCAAGTCTAGTAAAACTACCAGAATTTCAAGAACGGCAAAAAGGCGCCAAAACATCAGCTGCCTACCACCGCTCCGGCCGTTGGAACTGTATCGCCGCTACTATTAAAAATTATATGGGAACTAATCAATTTAGTTATAGTTACGAAAAGAAAAGAACAATGGAGTGCGAGCGGCAGTTCACAGTGGAGTAACAACAGCAGCAACATTAGACAGGTGATGTTGACGGTGGTAGTGGGCGCAATGTGCCTGTTCTGTGGGTGGTGCAATACCTTCGAACTCTTTATACTGCTGCTATGATTGCTGCCGGTCAGTATCAGTACCATGATCCCGCCACGATTTATATCAATTGTGGCTCCAATAGTCCTTCATATCAAAAATCGCTGCAGTAGTACTGAGGGTCAGAGAAGAGAGCTTGAAACAAGCAGTGCGTTTCACGAGTCTATAAGAACAGTACTGCCATGTGCAAATAATCGAGTGAAATAACGATGCAGCGGTTACATTGCGCTAATATATTATTGTAATAGGCTACAGTATAATTGGAAAACGCAAAATGCATGGATCATGATACACTGACATAGAACGCTGCTACACAAAGTAGCGAGACTGTTTGCTGTTGCCTTGGTTACGGATAAAATAGCAACAAGTGATAAGAAAAGAGCATCAGAGTATCTGCGGCTTAGGTTCGAATCCGTTGACAGTTAAAAATGCTTGATGGCAAGCCGCTTATAGACTAGCCAGTTGTACTATTTAAACACCAGGGGGAATAAATACGAAGTTGAACAATTTAAATACCAGGGGGAGTAAATACGAGGTGGAACAATTTAAACACCAGGGGGAGTAAATACGAGCTCGATCCTTTGTTCAGGCAAAATAAAATGTGTTTGTCATAAGTAATAAACAAGTAATTATTATTTAGAAGTGCTAAAAATGGATAGATAACGAAAAAGATTCTGCGCAGCCTAAGAAACGCAGTGTATTTCACACCATACCTTCGAAAATGCAGCTATTCGCAACGTGTGGTACGTTGTAACCAGCTGCATTAGTAACCATGGAGCAAATAAAGACAACGTTTGAAAACTGAGACAATCAAGATTCAACAGCCTGTTGGGAACAATAGAAATACAGCGTATTATCATTCTGTCGCGTGGTTTTGGTTCTGTTTCATTTGCGAGACCAAATTTATGAAGTAGCATAATAGCGTACTTATCAAACATGGCATATACTGAACTTCGGAGAAATGAAGCGCGGATGGATTTTTTTGTAAATATATTAATATCTTCCATAAAAAAAATGAATCAAGGTGTGAGTACATATGTATTCACACTTTTGTTTATTTTTCATATTCATATGTGAGTGAGACCATACACATATAGTTACCCAGTCGCACGGCAGTGTAAGGTTTTCCCGCCATTACAAATCAGAATGGAACACCTGTCTGCGTTCATCCAATATATAGGTTGAGTAATTTTGTCTACAACTTTTTCGTGTAAGAAGTTGCTTAGTAATGCTTACGATACTACGTGTTAAGCAAGTCAATGATTAAACTAACTTTTTTTTTTAGGAGTCTGTGTACAAAAAACTTACATACCGCCCCCGGGTGTTCTTTTACAGCAGCGAAATAAATTATGTATATATTTTCTTTGCCACTTTCGCCGAAAATGCTTAAGACATTGCACACGCCTTGCTTGTTAAGCTATGTTACTCTCCGTCTAATTTCCTTCTTAGATAATATGACTAATAGTTATAATAACAATGAATAAAAACTTATTTGTTTTCCATGCTCCTGCTGATTCTATAACCATCAAAGCTAATTATCTATGTATATGATTAGTTCTGAAAAGAATCCTGGGTACTATCACCACTGGTTCCGATTTGTTCTCCCCTGTAACATATTAGTTTTTTACGTTTATTCGCTCCTTAGTCCGTCCCTATATATCCACTGATATATGTATATGTGTATCTACATCTGAGTTAGTTCCTGAGAGCGGGTTGCTAACTTCGTACCTTGGTGTACAGCTACGTTGCATCCAGCACCATCACAATAGACGAGCGGGTTTTCGGCCCATCCCCGCTCGTCGGAGCACACACAACAGCCGCCCAACATCTCTTTCATCTTGCCCCAGAAGACACCTCAGCAACGGCGCTAACCAGCATCAGCAATGGACGATGGCATATACGAACGGCCTGGACAGGAACAGGCATACTCCTGTCAGAAATTGACGGCTGTTGTTTCTGTTGTCGTTGCTTCAGCTGCTGATAATGACGACGACGAAAGTGGTGGCGTTGGCAATGGCAAATTGTGCCCCCCGGAACGAGCAGCGTCTCCACCATTACCACCCCCGAAGCCCAGCGGGCAGCACGAACTTGTTGTTGCGCACCACTTCGCCACCAAACACAGCGCGGCCCAGCAGAAATAAGAACAAAATGCGAACAAAATTCACCGTCAACAGTCAGCTTACTCACTTTTGGAAAACACCGCACTTCCGAATCTGTCTGTCACAATCGGAACAACACAACAGAATTAACTTATCCGTGAATAT
>NW_019211456.1:26982322-27044351 GCF_002443255.2 Varroa destructor | reverse complement strand
ATATAGGCATATTCATCTAAGATCATATATAGATATATATATATATATCTATATATGATCTTTGCTTTTCAAACAATCGTCGATAGGTTGAAAGAACAGGTGAGAAGACGTAGTACACTTGATTCGTTAGTAAATCCAAGATCGGCGAAAATCAAATCCAAATTTTTCCGCACAGAGACCCACATACACGCACATGCCCCTCACGAGCCAGTAACAGAATATACGAAGCTCTTCTCTGAGAGAATGCTGGGACGTCAAAACGGATCCGTTCGCATATATGCAAAATGTATCTGTATTTATATATTTTCAGATATAGAAATACCTATCAATAACACTGTCACACATTTGGAATCTGACTAGCCGGACAATGTGAGGCGGCTCACCGGTTACACTGCACAGTGGGTGTTATTTCCTCTTCAAAAACGTTTTTTATATTCGCAGCGATGATCAGTACACTGCCTTCCGGCAGGCAGCTGGGATTACCGCTGCCAGGTCGACAAAAAGAATAACTGTATAATACTTTATATACAATAGGACTATATCCTGCATACGGTCCACTTTTTTAGATGACTCTGATTTTCTCATATAGCATTGTAATTTTTGCGAGGGAAATATCCAATTGTATTAAAAAGATGATGATAATTATTATTATTATTCCTAATCCTGGTGAGATGACAAACGGGCTTTGATAACGATGAGGCTAGCAATGTCGCCGTCGAAACTGTTGTTGCAGTTATTTAGCAATGGACTTGTAACACTATCAATACCAGTACCTCTGCTAGCGCCGCTCAAAATACACACAACAAATCTCGTATTGCGTAGACTGTTATCTCCCACTAGCAGCAATAGCAGTACTCCTACAGCCCATCATCATAACAATATCAAGACGTAAACATCAGGGCAGACAGACACCCAGCTCTGTTGATTCACAAGGACTGCTGCTATGTAAAAAGGACTCTATATACAGCAGCGCTGGGAGTCAGTGAGATAATCAGTTAACCTGCACGCGGCAGCCTTCTTGCCTTTTTTCCGCTACGAACCAGTAACCACCGAGCGATTAACCTGCCAGCGCTGCTGCTGCCCCTACCCAGGGTCCCGACTACGGCGCTGGTACGGCGGCCATGTTTTCATAAACATTAGATCATTCTACCCAGTAGAGAAGGTATGTCAAATTCAGCTCGGCACTAAATGTCACCGAAACGCTGCTCAGGCGTCCCGTTAGAATTTTCATGTTAGGTACAAAACTAAATAGATCCGGCCAGTGACAAAGTAATATTCATTGATTTTACTTGATTGCGTTATTATAACACCAGATTAAATAGTTTACCACTTGGTAATAATGTGTGAAAAAGACTGTTCCAAACAAGCTGCCGTTTTGGCGCGCAGTTTGACTGAATGAAGTATTCCACCGTTGCTTATTCGAGACAGAATCTGGAAGAAGCCATCAGACGATTGGCGGGCGGGCGATTCAACAGCTGCTGGTTGGCGCGAAAATTTAAAGATACAAGATTTTCAACGGCTGCAGTACCGATGGAAACTCATTGGGGAGATATTTTAATAAACGCTCGTCGCCTTAGAGTTTGTTTACGTTCAATTGGTCGTCCGCTCATTTCTCCTCGCGTTGTCACATACTAACGGAATTGCTATCAGCACCTGTCGCTGTAAGATGATGTATCATCTGAGATGGTCTAAGCCCGAAACCAGTCGCAATCAAACACTAGCTGCTCACCATGCTCACTATTAATTTTATTTAAATAATTTTATGCTGGAGTAAGCCAGCGGTTTAAAGCCGTGAGGTCGTACTGGTGGTAGCAACAACACTGTCCAAAGTATAATTTAGTAAAAAAAACTATTTTAGTAATAGCTTTTAATTTTCATTATTTTCGTGTTTGAACTTATTGGTTGTAGAGGTATCAGCAGAATATATATTATCATATGTAATGGAACGTACATTACTAATAGCAGCTATTTACTTTGTTACCACGCATTGCTTTGGATGAGCTATCTCTGTAGTTCAAACTGGTGCAGTTGAGTTGGATGAATATAATCGAACAAATTTATGTTCAGTCTAAGCTATACACTTCTATATTTTACGTAAGCTATATATAATGCCCTCTAAACAAATGCTAGATAACCAGAAATTACGAAACCCGCAATACTCATACTTTTATGAGTAAATATTAGTATAAATTATAAAAGATTTTAAGGCTATTGTTCTCTGGGGTAAATTGTTAACTGAACTTAACCGTTAATTTTGTTCGGTGCTACCTGGCAGTACCACGCTCTAACGAACTACGCGTCGTGCAGCGTCAGAAATTTCTCTTAACAGGCCACTGTTTGTTGCAATAAGCATCAGTTTCACGCGCTTTTGAAATTACCGTTTGGTTTTCGTTGACATTCTCGGGGTTTTCCGCTTTTGGTCAAATCTATTTTTTTTTATCTACGACTTCAATCACATCATGCCCGTTCTATCCGCCAGTCAACTTTAAAATCCGTGAATCTACTTTTTCGTAATTCCCCCATGTACCCGTAATCTCCCTCATACTTTTATATGTCGTGCTATTTTTCATCTTACCTACCATTATACTTAACACCGTATGTAATACAAAAGACAATTTCGGTATAAAATATCACAGTCAATTTATTAAACATCCTCTGACTTCTTGACTTCATCATCTCATCCGCCAATGGCGGGGGTTGACCTAGTGTTCGTCTTTCGGCGCGTCTGTTTTATTAAGTTCGTAGTTAATACTATTTCCGCTAAATATAACTAGTGCTCGTCTGTGGTGATGTTATGGTCAGTCTGCTACCTTCGCTAAATGTGTCTCCTCTTCGTGTATTCGACGAAAATCGCGCTTCATGTATTCCTGTGTGATCTTTGGCTCGTGACGCCAAGTTTTTAGTTCTTCATCCTAGAAAGGTTAGTGATTCATCCATCTCAACTACTCTATCTCACCTTTTCGCCTTCCTGCGCTCCATCGAATATATATGCATAAATCAAATATTAATTTGATATATTTTGCAAAAAAAAAAGCAAAGTGAGACCCCGACGTGTCTACCACGACCCTGTCGGTTCGCAGTAGACGACACCCGAGCCTCGTACGTACTTGGCACTGTACTTTTTTGAAGCTTTTTGAAGATACGTTTGAAGATCGTTGTTGATGCTGATGATGACGATGACGATTGAAGGTAGCCAATTTCGACGTCGAAGTCTTTTTTAGCGAAGTGGTGTTGGGTGATGAGCCGTCGTGACGGAGAGCCGCCGCGCATCACCATCGTCGAATTTGCACCAAGTGCGGAAAGAGCATGCAGATAGATAGATAGGGGGGGGGGGGGGGGGGATAGCAAGTAGGGACACCGAACACGTGCGTCTGACGGATAGCATGTCAGACACCGTGTGCCGATGGAGCCCAATAGTAGTTCGATTTGTCTTTTCTCTTTAGAGAGACAGAGGCGACTCTGACTGCAGCGATCCCCAAGCCACGCATGCAAACCAGCTCCGGGGTGCAGTATCAGAGCAACAAGCGGATGGGGACAACCTACCGTGAGTGGGCTGCGAGGGTCCGGCAACAGAATCGCCGGCCCCTCCTGAGGCGCCCTGAGCAGCTTGTGCGGCGGCCGCGAAGGCCAGCACAGCTGTCGGGTCCTGCGTGTTCAGGCTTGCCAAGGCACCGGGCGTGGCTGCGTCAAAGTTTATAGCCGGCTTGATGTCGTCCTTCGTCAGGTTGTCCGAGCTCGAAGAGTTGTTGTCCTGGTGTCCGGCACCTTGCCGAACCTCAGTCATGCTCTGTTCGAGAAGCTTCGACGGCTCGAATTCGGCCTCCTCGCCTGCCGATTCGTCATCGGACGCGCCACGCGTCTCATCAAGGTTGTCTTCCGCTCCACTCTCAACACCAGACCCCTCGTCTCCCGAGCCCTTCTCGGAACCGGCCGATTTTCGGCGCCGTTTCCGGTTTTGCTGTGACATCGGCGAGTCGGTTTGACGGAGAGGCGTGGACGCATTTGAGTTGCTTTCGTGGCTAGCCATGCTAGCGGCTGAGAGCGATTGGGAGGTGGCGTTTTGGCGCTCCTGGGCAGCCTGGGCAGCCTGTGCGGCCTGGACAAGTTGCGCCTGTGCCTGCTTTAACGCAGTTTGTTGCATTGCGGCGACGAGCGCGTTTTGGGCGGCGGCGGCGGCAGGCGCCAAACTCTGGGCTAACGGCGATGCAGCAGCGACTGCAGCAGCGGCCTGTACAGAGGGCTGTTGCTGCGCCAACTGTGCGGCTTGTTCCGACTTCGCCAGATGACCGTTATGGCTGTGGGTATGCCCGCCGCCAAGCGACGCTCCTAGGGGACCGCCAACCGAACCTGGAGGTACTGAAGGTACGCCAGGTTTTTGGCTGCCCGACTCATTCGTCACCTCGGCGAGACCTATGGGAGGAAACAACAGACAACAACTTGCATAACTTTAAACGTAAATACAAGGGGAAACGCGCATGACAGGCAATCGATCTTTCGTCCAGAATTTGGAAAACGTAATAATCCATTTTTTTAATTGAAAAATAAGCATTAGTACTGTGGCAGTTGTACGTACCTTTGATTTTGAGAGCTTCAGCGGCCTTGAGAAGGGTAGGCAACTGGTCCTGACTCACATTGACTTCCCCCCGATACATGAATTGTACCAGGGCTTTGAGGTCAACAAAACGAATGTCCTTAAGAATGACGATGGGATGCTCACACGGATTCTGGATGAATAGACTCTGAAAGAATGGGCTGCACGCGGACAGCACCATTTTGTGTGCGCGCACTGATAGCCCATCGCAGGCCAATGTGACGTCAACAAAATGTTCTGAGGACAATAGCTGGTCGAATATCGACAGCATATTCGACTGGTGGTTGTTCCATTTTAAACAGAACTGTTGCGTGCTACCCATCTTTGGTCTAAAATCGAGAACAAAAACAGCAGAACAAAGCGTCGTTAGTATTGTTTTTGGTATACACTGAGGTTTTTCTATATAGAAAACGAAAATATCTCTTGGAAAATTATGCTTAACTGGCGTAATACGAAACCATTAATAATATTATAGGAACCATTAATAATACTATTATAATATTACTAATAGTTACGTAAAATACAAATTCGAATCATATGCGCGCGAACATGCGTAGAGAATTTCCATTGGCCTGGCTATGCTGACCTTATTCCCATTGCTCACTAAAACAAACCCAAAACGAACGGCAGTTGGCTTTGTGCAGCTCGTATGACGCCAAACGGATAGCTGCTACTAACCGCTGACTAGACGCACCGAAAGCCATCACCCATTGATGAGATTTAGGTCAACATGGCGCAAGAAAGTAGAAGGGAAGCGGGAGAAAATGACGGAAGAAACGTTGCGAAAGAAGCAACAAATCTTCCTAATGATACATCGACTCTGCTTTTAATGTTATTTTCGAAACGGTGAAGAACGTTTCTACTTATCAGTGTTCCTTATTCGATAAAAGAAAGTTCTGCGGTGCAAAATTCGAAAACCAATTATAATAAAAGAACGAGGCTTCCATGCGGCCGTGTGGCAACATTGCAATACAGTCCATGTGGAAAAATCAATCCGATATATCGAGAAGCCGACTCTAGCGTTACTGTCGTATATATATATATAGCGTTACTGTCGTATATATATATATATATATATATATATATATAGCGTTACTGTCGTATATATATATTGTATGATACCTTCGCCTGGTAAATAGATGTTACATACTCCCGCCTGACAGTTACTGGCATCTACTAGCTTCGTCAGCCGAAGTTGTAGTAATACTGCATATATTCGATAAGTCGTCGCTCGCTACTATTGTAATAGCATTGTGGAAAGGACGTCGGCCAGGCCGATACGAAGAGCTGCTGTCATCTCATTAAATCTATTTAGTCTTGTCCTATCCCTACCACAACCGCATAAAAGGCGATGGGTAAGGGACCGAAGCTAGAAGCAGGATAGTGCGCTGAACTCGCGTTCACTTTTTGCGGCCCTTTTTGACACAGCTGACTAAAGGAAACCAGCTTTAGGTGGTCGTAATTAGGCGCTACCAGCGCGCTGAAGAGCAGCAACAGTAGCGACGATGGTTGCGACGAGCAGGAGAAAGATCCCAGCGGTCAAGAGTTAGCCTACAACGGACAGGCCAACAACAACCAGCGGCAGCAACGAAGATAAATCGGCTAGTCAAATGGCCGGCAGCTAGGCCAAGCGCTCACCGCCATTGCCGTCGCTTTGGCTGCGTAGTTTGTCTTAGAACACCGATGGACAGGCGCCAGTTGGCCGGCTGGCGTGAGGCCTCTTCCCCCCTCCCTCAGTGGAAGCTGCATCAGCAATAGAGGCGCCAGCGCCAAACATAGCAACAATGCCTGCCAACGGACGACCGCCAGCCGCTTCGCCTTTATAGCGAACAGTATCAACTAGCATGAGTGTCGGCAAGCGAGCAAGCAGCGGCCGGCGAGCGGCGCAACGGTGACGCATGCGCATAGTAGTTGTTATAGAGCGTGTATGAACGCGGCGATAGCGGCGGTGATGGTGGTGGTAGCGGTGGCGGTGCCGGCGGCGACGGCGGAGGCGGCAGCGGCGGCGACGGCGGGGGAAAAGTCTACCAACGAACATCGGTGGGCGATCACCAACCGCTTTACAACCACCGCGATACTACGTTCCGCTACGAAACTGCCACGATTAATAGCGCCACTTCTGCTCCTATTATTACTGGCGTTTCTACCGCAACTGACGCTCCGTTGCCGCTCGAGGTCAGATAGAATCATCACGAAGATGCTCGATGCTACGATGGTCATGGAAATGTAGACGACGCGTTCGCCACGCCAGCAACAGCCCAGCCGTTGAAATCTGAATGCCGAAAGCCAGCCGCAGTTACCTGCTAACACCGAAGATGGCTGTTGCCTCGGTTACCACTGGCAGCAGCGAGCAGCAAAGCGAAGCAAGCAAACGCTTGTTAGCGCCGCCGCTGACGCTCGAGACGCTGGCAGCTGAGGCTCTAGTAACCGCAGCAGCTGGGAAAGTAAAGATGCTTTTATAATGATGCTGGTATAAGCTTTCTTACATGGAAATTGTTGCGTTGTTGATCACGATATGGCTTACGAAACGGAACTGGCAGCACAACAATCGTCAACAGCAACTATCGTGATTGTGGCAGTAATTCTCCGACCGGCCGTTTAACTAGCTTATAATACGACGTGTTGCAAAAACGCTAGATGCTGTTTCCGACCAATGGCGGAGCTATAAAATGTGCTACGATAGAGCAAAGCAAAAAAAGCTTACGATTTCGCTGACAGCAACATGGCGGTAGCTGGCAATTGCAACAACGTCCCATCGTTTGCCAACTCGCACTGCGTCACATGATCTCAACAGAAGCCACTTCATGAGCAGAACGCCAACACCTTTGAACTGATGCTGGCTTGGGCTGAAGCCGAATCGCCGCCAAAATGGTGGTCAAAGCAATTTTATCGAAATGGCAAACAATCTGAATTATTGTAATACAACAGCTCGGTTGTGAGTACTGTGATGGCACATGGCGGTGTAGTTCGTAGCCACAAGAACCAGTCGATCAAAGAAACGCTGTATTATTAACACGTTTCGGCTATTACCACCGACATACCGGTATGCTATCTAAAATTGTACAAAAAAAAACACGAAACTAATGGATAGTTTCAACTATATGAAATTCAATGGCACTAATATCAAGCACCATAAGCATCGAGCTATAGACCCCGCATCGGCTGCTTTGACGAACACAGCGTCTACAAGGTGTGTCCAAATACTATCGTATTATTTGTCTTTTACGGATCATCCTGCCGGAATCACCGTCGTATTATAAAAGGCTACAAAATTCTATGCAGTAGCTATTTTCGTCGACAGGACACCTACTTCGAACGAGAAAAATGAACCAGGCAAATCTCAGAAGATCACACGTCATTTCGACATGAATGCAAAACTGCACAAAACGTACCAATTCGAATGAGGTCTCACACGTAAAACAGCATTTACGATGAACAAATTAAACGCAAAGGTCTGCTCTGGTCCTGCATCGAAGAACACGCCTGACGATTACACCATGCACACGCCGATCCCCACGCTAGGCCTAACGGTTAAGTTACTCCGATAAACTGCAATGGCGTCGCTCGCCCTCCATTATGAATTCAGACCCATCGCCGCTGTTGGTGGAAATTGGCCACGAATTTCTAACTTCTGAAATGCGTACTTCTATTCACGAAAGCATTCACGTTTTCCTATGTCAGTACGAGAGCACAAAAAAAACGAACGCCTAGCCAATACTGGAAGTAGCCGTATTCGCTGCGTTCGTTCAACAGTACATAGATAGGCAATAGGCACTCACCTCTGTTGGGTACAACTGAGAGGAACCGAGGTAGGGTGGTAACGCCACGATGGGGTGGCGGGTGGTGTGTCGCGTCGATCCCGAGCGATCTTCACCCCGGCAGGGCTCGAGTTAATCTGTGCCCAACGAGGCCGACGCTCGGCCTACCTCGCCGCCGCTGACCCGATCAAAGCTGGAGTAGCGAATCAGAGTTGCGAGAGAAAGGGCTCTACCAATTAGCGTGCGTGCTAGTAACTTCGCCATGGCGAGGGAGATTCAACACAGCGCAAGTGTCTGGACCGCGCCAGCCCGGAGAGACGGGAGAAGCCAAAACGACGCGGAAGGCGGCGGCGGCTTGAATATGAGATACACACACACAAAGAGACACACGCGTTCACCGCCACCAGACACACACCCACACACACACACACTCACACACACATATATATATATATATATATGATAGGGCGGCCGAAGCGGTATAGAAATCGTAGGAGCCGCTATGGCGATTCTACACAACGAAGGCAGTCTAAACGACAAGCACACTTTGTAACAGCAAAAACCCCAACCATCTAGTTTCGCCAAGAAGTGACCGAGCAAATGCAGACATCTGGCATCGATGCATCAATCAGAAGGTAACAACGAGCTTTCTGCTTCGCCCGCTGGGAGGCGCTCTTTGTCGACCTAAGATGCTTGCTAGCTTCATCTTGTCCTCGATCCCCCTTTATTCATCATCATGGACAAACGGACGGATGCGTATACGACGCAATAGACCGACGCTAGTGGACGGCACCGAATGAGAAAAAATATCGTTTGCGACCGCTGCTACCGCTAGCCTATGCATCACCACATCATGACGTCAGTAGCAGTAAGCAGGCAGAACGATGGTCGGCGTCATTTCGTCGGAGACAGGCGAGGGAAAAGGAAACCTGAGAAATCGAGGGGCGACAGTCAACTAGTAAACCGAGAGGTGGCTGCTTGTTCAGCGCTTCGTACCTAGCTGGCGGCAAGTAGCATTTTTGCTGTTGGGATATTCAGGTGGCACAGGGGACAGGGGACAGTGCGGGGGGGGGGGAATGAACACGGGAACGGGCCGGATATTTTGCTAGAAAAAAATCAACTGCAATAATCGCCAGAAGAGTTTTCGAGTTTCCTTGGCTTTTGGCCCATCACAATCCGACCCAAGCCAACAAAGTCTCGAGAAGCTGACTTACCGTCTTTGGAGTGAAATTGACGCCAGCTGGCTGTTTCGACTCTGTTCGCTAACCACATTGAATGGAGGCCACATAGAAGCTGACTAGCGTCACTATGCTTCGAAGAACGAAGATGATTACAGCACTCACAATGTGGACCGAGATGTTTCAGAATGACTATTCAGCCTGTGTTGGCTGACAACTGCATTCAAACAGTGCTACCTTAAAAGTCACAGCAACTCTGCTTAAAGAGCAATGGCCAAGTGAGTTGAGAGTTAATCCATATATGTGCGTGTGCCTCTTGCCCTCACTGGTTGTAGGGGCGCAGATGAAGGCATGAAGAGGCACTTGACGCAGGCTTGATAAGCGGAGAGAACTTGGAAAGGGGGACAATCAAAAAATGTTATTTTCTAGTTAATTAACATGTTTGTTTTGATGTTAATTAACATGTTTGCTTTGATGTTTTGAAAGATAGAGGAGACCGAGCCAATTGGTGTCAATTCTCTGTAAACCACTGATAATTCTCAACAAACATTTCTGCCCCCTGAAGAAAATCTGAGTAGACATGATTGTAGCACAGCTGTGGGGGTGGATGGAGAGTAAAATAGGTAAGTTTACGGTGGATCCAAATGTGTAAGTTATACGCCTTATAGACGTATAGCGACGATGTTCAGTTTCTGGAGGGCAGTTGCCTCGAAGACGGAGTCACATGGCTCGTGCTTCATATAGTGGATACTGAATGCCTTCAATAACCATGTTGATTTACATTATGTTAAGCTCAATTAATGCAAACGATGTTTTTGTGTTTGATGGAAAACATAATATATATATATATATATATATACGTATTCAGCAGTACCGAAATCAGACGCCAAGATAAACTGGTCTAAACCTAAGTGAGCTGAAGTTAGATGTAGTTTTCCCTGAATCGTGCTCGTTCAATGTGGAGCTGTACGACGTTATGCACTTTCAGAAGTTGTTATAAGTTATTTGTTATTTCGAAGTTATTCGATTTCTTGGGAATAACCGCGTTTTCGAGCCATTTCTTTACTCGACTATTTACACCATGTAGCTATTCGAACGCGAGGAATCGCCTAAGGCGTACCTGGCTTACCGTGTCATGCCGAAACCGGATAAGCTGCCATTCTGTAAGTTCTCGTATATCAGTAAAATCAAAGATATGGTATGTTAACGCTCTTTTTCTCCTTAATGACTGTCAACACATACTCAGTCCAATTTCTAAGAGGCATTTTATAGTCGTTCTTTCGTTTACGTGAAAAATGTGGAAATATGATGAAATACTTATCCGACCTAGCAACAGACAATTCGACTACTAGAAACTAATCACTTCAAATAATAATAGTTGAAATATTGTGTAGGTAAAAACATTTGATGAATGCAGTTAGTGTTGAATAGAGGGCCTGTCTTCTAACCTGCGGCGCAAACAACTACCCTTATTGTAATTTGTTTACCGACTGATGTAGTGTACATGTATACAGGAACAGGGTAAACTATATATTGTCGAAAACGACAGGACAGATTTTAATCAGTTCTGCTAAGTAAATTGCCCTGACGATAGAACTTTGTGAAGATGTGCTTTTTTTATGTTTAAACCTACCCTAAATACAGAACTCTTCCCTGTTCGATGAACCACCATGGGCTGCTGTGGCAATGACTAATAACGACACCTACGTGACTCTGGCACTTAGCGTGAACTGCGTAAACCACGTACAAGCCCAAGTATTAGATAGGGGGCCGGGAGGGCTGGATTTACAGTATAATAAGACAGAACTCAGCAGTTTGGGAAATGATAAATTCACAAATTGGCCTATATAAGCAGAAGTTTCGTCATAACTAGACACGCTTTTTCCGGCTGCAAGTCTATTCTCTTAAGTGCTGGTCGTTGCCGTCGAACGGAGAAACGCGATAGCGACCATAAAAATATCTGTGCATGAGCGCTGGCACTAAGGGCGGTTCGAACTATGATACTGGCAAGGTCATCGTATTAAGAGCAATACAAGCGATGGACGTTTACAGAAGCGAAGAATTGTATAGTGCAAAGTAGAGTTTGTATAGCCAAGAAAACATTTTCAAAAATTAGACTACTACTAAAAAGGATCATCTATGAGTGATCTTAACGATCTCCATAAGTGGATAATCGTTGTACATCTTCATAACACACTAGCGAATCGCCTGGTGATTAGAGCGTATTGAAATGTAAATGTATCCATTTGTCGCTGTGTTCATCAGAACGCGATGACCTCACCTAAAAATCACGTCTGGTGACCCACTTGAGATTTGAAAGATAATCGCTAACTGGATTTCGTGGACGAATCTTGACGGAATACTGCACTTGTATAGCCAATCGGGACAAACTGCCATTTTCAAATCTATAAATTTCGGCGGAATATTCCAGTTTGTTGGGAATGCCACGTCAGTTAAATACGCCAGACAAGGAATAAATGGAGAAAATTATTGGTTGTATTATAGTTATGATTAGTTTGGGTTTTGCGTTTTTTTTCGAAACGCACATTTTTGGTTAGATAAAAACTGGAGGTTGCTTTTTCTAGAGCTGTCGTTATTACCGCTATCGTTGGTAGCGTTTTCGGACGAAAACACTTGGTAACACGCCTCATTTGCTTACCAAGTTTGGCCTAGCATCATGGACAAGTTAAATTGCAATAGGCGGAAATGAACGCACTTATTGAGATATTAATGCATACATACAAACGAGGACCTCAAATAGTAAGAAGTCACAATACAACCATCCCGACAGTATGCGAAGTTTGTGCCGTATACACCAAACTGATAGTATTGGCAGCTTTTCCATTTGGAAAAACACGGCGGATTGGGGTAAATTTGAATTTGATGAGAAATCGTTTGTTGCAAAAAAAAAGTTATTCTACTATAATGGTACTTTGACCCCCATGGTCTAAGTTTTATCATGAATGTCATTGATCAGATTAGAAGCAAGATCTATCGCTGGCTTGATATGCTACGGATTAATGAGCCGAAATCAAATTCAACAGCGGTGGATTTTTCTTATCGATTCCACTAGGCCAATACAAATTAATTGAGTCGTTTTGATTAGATGGACCGTTTGATTGGATGAACATGTATGAGGACCGCCGATTACAACAGGGGACAGTATATATTTTAGTAAGCCAACGTAGCTTGTTATTTTCTAACCTTCTATTTCGTTCATTCTTCTTCTACTAATTCATTCATTCAAGTCAGAGGCGAGAAAATACCGATTTTGGGCTAACCGTAATGCGTGACACACATTTATGTACAAGCTTCCCTATTGGTTCTTCTTTGGGTGTCCCTTTTACATAGCAATGACGCGAAATACAAATTTCAAAAAAGGCAGCTAATGTGAGCATTAGTTTACTCTTTACAGATTTTATAGATAAAAGAGGCGTAGGAATCTCTTGTTTTCCACTAGCTAATGGTAAGTGTCCATTTTCTTGTTAGGTAAGCTCATGATTATGCCCTAAAACTGATCGAGTATTAATTGATTGGATGGACAAAGTTCAGCCGATCCCTTTTGTGTACGAGAAGATCGAGATTGAACGTTACGGCATCAGCTAGTACGGGCTTTAACGTTGTAAGCTGTAGCCATCGTGGATGTGTCAGTCTTCGCTGATAACATTCATTAGATACTTAGCTCTTAAATATGTCCCTAGATCAAGTGCTTTACATAACTGCACCACCAGTACATAATGTCTATCTTACGCCGTAGTACAGGTAGAAACGTATTTACTGTAAAGAAATAAGCAGCCCATTTAAACATCAGACAAATTTAATTGAGCTGACCAGACTATTGATCTTCACGAGAACTGCTTCTGTACTGGTAATGTAATGAGACAATCACTGATATATGCCCACCTGTCTTGGGCTACAATTTGGCACTGATAGCCCCAAGCGTAGCTTATCGTTGATTTGTTATTGATGCCTAACTGCGCGATTAGAGTCACAGGTTTCTCATTTGGTTCACTGCTGACGCTAATATTTGTATTTGACACTTAAGCAGACCGTACCGGATCATTAGGGAAGTGGGCGCACGGTTTTAACCAGTTATACTAGCCCCACCGATCATCGACTTCAATACTATGGCTCATTACATGTCTATTCCCTGCCCCATGACTCAATGTTGAGATAAGACGTGCTATAACCGATTTACTGAGTAAGCGCATAGGCTACTTGCAAGTGTTAAATGCAATACGACTTTCTCCTCTAGAGTCAAACAGCCTTAACCTTAAAGCATTTTAGCTTCCGTCATTGTGCTTTGAACTGCTATTGCTGCTATTGTTCATGTGCTGTAATATTACTACTATTCAATAAATTTACCACCATATACCACATAGCGGTATAGCTATTTTTTTTTTTTATATAAAAAAACACAGCATATTAAACTTTTGGCTGTAGTATAGGTACACAAAAGCTTGATCCTGTTGATCTTCACCAACAATTTCGCATGTTGATGTGCATGCTGGAATTCAGATGTCTACTTGACTCTTTATCGATTACACGGTTCATTCTTATACTTCATCATTGTACTTCATCTATAATGCTAGGTCAAAGATCACAGAGTCAACAACTTTCACGGTCGTTAAGTTATTAATACGTTGATTGGATGGTCAGCAATAATCACACAGCAAAGTTGTTTCGATCATTTCGAATAGACGTTTCCGTCGACTGCTACATCGTCAATGTGTTCCTGATCGATTCAGATTTTACTGATCAATAGCCAATCAGTCGTAGTTAATGTCGTCCTGATTCGATGCTAATGTTGTCCAATTAGCGCGCACGTTTGCCATATACCGAACTATCAACTTCTTTGATTTCGAATGAATTATGAACGCATACATAGGACGTCTCTAGTGGAAGCTTATAGTATTCTAGATGGATAGATAAAATCGCGAACAGTCAGGTTTTGTTTTTTGCAAAAAATCTGCCCATGGCCTTTATTTAAAGGCCATGTGCAGATTTTTTACAGTACATGTAATTTCGTACGTAAAGCAATGGCACATCTGAAAAGAAGCTCTCCTAGCATAAAAAATTGGAGATGTTCCTGCTAGCCAACAACGAATATGTTAACAAGCACACCTAACACAGAACAGAAAATGGGTAGTTCTTGTATTATGGTTAAGCAACATGACCTGTTGATCTTTTACTTGAGGCCTAGGCATAGAGATTTACGGTTGTCTTTTGTACGAACTAGACACTGGGAATGTATTTCTGGGAACAGTCGATTTTGCGCACTATATGAGGATCTGCTGAGCATCAGACTGACCTAGAACTCGATGTACCAATGTATGGCGTTGTTCGGACCTTTATTTGAATTGAAATTGAGCCATCGTGGCATAATTTCGGCCTTCCAATGCGTCTCAATACGTAGACGTTCTCATTTGCAAGAAGGGTCCTCCTCCTTGAAGCCACTCAACTAGTTAAGGACTAAATGCTGATCCGAATACTAAAACCAAATCTGAGGATCTTTGTACTTACTGTCTATAAGACACGTCTCGCGTATGGCTCAAGCACGAATCGACATCGGTGTAATCATTCAGTTTTCTTAGAAGGTTTCTAAGCGCATCGTGATTTAGGGGACTGCCAATCACAGCGATGTATTATTGCTCGGTTGTCCTTTGTCGTAGTCGCTCTCCAGAGATTTTCTTTTTTTCTCTCGTTTCCCTGTAGAAGTTAGTCAAGCTGAGTCGACCTTTGATTCCCCATCCGGCGACTTACGACAGGCGCGAGCCATAACACATTCTGCCTCAGCAACCCGCCTGGCTGTCTGCGCTGCTCCGCTAAAACCGTTGTAAGAAAGTCGTGGGCAAGGAGGCTGATCCAGACGCCCTCATTTTAGGTAGCGCTGTCCCTATCATGGTTAAGGATAGTTGATTGGAGATAGATAGATAGATAGATAGATAGGTAGATAGATCCAAAAGACCAGCATGCCTCTGCGGAAAAGGATGCTCTTCTTTTAACTGAACTGTATTTAGAGTTTTTTTTTTTTAGTTGTTGGGTTCAACTGAGTTCAAAAGAGTAAACCTGCTTCAATGAGCACACTATAAACATGGCTTACTATTATTCGAAATTTGAGCGTCGTTTGTTGTATACTTGTTGCTTGTTGAATTATTATTGTTACTATTTCTATTCCTATGGGGGACATGTACTGCTTTCATTGCATTATATAACTGAGATTAAGTCAATGGTTGTACGTATTTATTCTCAGTATAGCAGCGAATGATAGTTTGTTTTCTGTTGTCAAGCGTAAAATATACCTGTCTGTGGAAGTTAATAATACCTCTAGCTGTGATGCCGCAAACTTCGTCTTTAAACGTAAGATGCTACATGTTTCGTCCAGGGTACCTTGACGAGATCTACCTGGATACTGCGTTTCATTAAGAGAATAGGCCGCACTGAACGTAGAGCTCTCCCGATTTCAATAGACTAAAATCAAATACGTTTACAGAAATTCTCGAAAGCAGAATTAGTAACGATATTTTATTCGCCACTTTATTAGACATTCTGCGAAGATCAGCCCGTAGTAACACCAAATGCCTCCAAGAACACTTATCGTAGTTTATCGTGAACAGATGCAGTTTATATATATATATGCTATTTCTACATATTGAAATGGAAACTCTTCGTACGTCTTGGACTAACAAATATCATATGTACCTCTGTTCAGTTCTCTATGGGTCAAAACATCGAATAAAAGCCTCGTATTTATAATAAAGTTTATCGCAGTTATTATGAAAACGTTTACTTTAATTAGTATAAATAAACTTGGACTTCCTTTAGCTGTTCAGGAACCGAAGCAATACATGTTCTAGAATATTTGCATGAACAGACTTCGTCCTCTGACCGTCTGATATCTCTGACCGTTTGTATATATCAAACAAGCATACGGAATGGATCATACGGGTCTTCCGATCTATACGTATGATATCAAATAAAATTTTCCAATAATTAGACAAATGCTAAGTGCCAATTCGAGCAGGATGCAAAGAGAAGCCTATAGTAAGGACAAACATATCTTTCTTTTTTATTTGCGCTAAAGTGTTCTGTAGTTGTCCACGCAATATCTGCTTAGCTGTGACTTCACCAGCTTCAATATAACACGTGGGGCATTCTCGACAAATTACAAAGTGTATGTATTCAACATGCATTATGTACACTCGGTATCAACTCAGTATCAATAACAAAATGAATAATCGAAATTAGTGCTCTATTCATGATCAAAACCACCACGTATTGTATCAGACACGGAAATCTGTATTAGCAGATACATCAATCTAATCTAGGTTGATTAATGTATTGATCTATACAAAGTTTCCATAACTTAATTCATAGCTACTATCAAAAATCACATCGCTTCGTGATAATCCTGATCGAGGTTTTACACCGGCTGCTAGAGCCGTTAAGCTGCTTGTTGAAGTGGTAGAGATCCCATTGGCATATGGTAGCAGGCCATCGAAGAAAAACATCCTTTCTGATAGAGAACGTGATTGTAAGGAAGCCAACCTCTGCTGATTTTCGGCTTTGACTGCATACAACAAGGCGTAAGGCGATTCTATGCTTGCGCAGCAAAATACAAATGGGCGCGGACCCCTTGGAATTCATATGGACAAATGTGCATCACTAGCCGTCGATAAACGAGGCCCCATATGACGAACAACTGTCTCGTATCAACCCCAGCAACTGAGCTGATTACTGAGGATGGTCGTTTTAGCCCGGAGTGATCAGTTTGCGTTCGTGCTATATGACCCATTTTTTAATGATTAATCGTGATTCCGCTGATTCAGCTGATTTCAGACGATTCTAACTTGCATTTGTCTAGAAATATAATGTACGAAAAAAAGGGAGAGGAGATCAGATATTGGTAAGCGACAGTTAGCAAAGATAAGCATTGTACTTGTTTTATTAAATATTTAGCTGGTTCGTATGAGTGCGAAGTGGCATTCATTTTCTGTATTTAGTGGTATACTCTGTTGAAACGACTAGATGACTGTTCGTCAGTAGATTCGCGTTCCATTTTAAATGCGTAACTTTAGACTACGTAATGTAAGTGACGTTCTAGTTCCCGATAACACCGTTGATCTAATTCAATGCTGATCCAATCAATGGCGTTAACGTAACATTGCTTTAAGCTCAGCTACACGGTAGACTTTTTTCATCTGCTCATTGTTCAACTATTATAAGGCGTCTTGCAAAGGTTAGCGTCTTCGAAATAGCAAATGCTTCGATGCCACCTCTATGTTGAGTACATATGAACTTTTGCGGTAGCTTGAATCAGAATGGTAGCGTTTTGACAAAGGGAAGAAATAGAATTCATTAGAATACAGGCCAGTTAGATGTTGCTCGTATCACGTGCCATACTAATGAATGGGCCTGAAAGCATGCACCTATTCTGCCAATGGCGCTTATTTACACTGTCTGCAAGGAATCGAGAGTTCCAGTTATAGCCAAACAAACTATTATAGCCTATCGACTTCAAAGGAACCTCAGCTACGGCGCCAAACAATGGCTCCTTGTTATATCTGACCGCACAGAAATCAACGCAGATTTCTGCCAGGATACTGGACGATGATGACGCGAATTCAGGGCCGAGGTAGATTTGCTTTTCAACAATACGGTCTCGTTATGTTCTTGGAAAAAACGTGGCGCAGAAATCGGCAGTGAGTTGCTGTTGACAGTACGGTGACTAAAAGCGGAACGCCGTTCGCGCAATTTTTCTTTGCCAAGTTGACAAAATCACGTTGTTGGTGACCACCGAAAGTCTTTAGTAGCAGTTACAGTTATAAAAGCCAGTCAAATCAATTCCAATACGTATCAGAATAAAACACTCTCGGGCTGATTCGTGATTGATGGTTCGTGAAAAGATCAATTTCGTTCATTGATTCATTCAAAATTTATCAATTCAAAATGGCGAACGAAACGCAAATTAGAGCCTATTTGCTTAGCGTATTTATTAGGTACTCGAGGAGATCCTACTTAATTGATTCGATGATTCCGAAACGCTACTCTCAAGGTCCGTGCAATGAACACACAATCTCTTTAGGATCGCCATCATCTATGCCTCGTGGAATGTTTTATTTATCGTCCATTTTATTATTACTATTATTATTATTATTATTATTACTATTATTATTATTATTATTATTATTATTATTATTATTGTTATTATCGGTATATCATTTATTCACATGAGGTTAGTTTTTTGTTCGTTACTTTGCGCAGACTGGTTCCTGTTTCGTGTTTGTTGACGAGCACATTATTCCTGTATGTCTCTCGTTCACTTGCGTTGATGCGGCATAAAATCGATCGCTTTTGTGTGATAGCGCCTCGTCTGTATGGTATTGCACAGTGGTACTCAACGATAAAACTAAAAGGTAATAAATTAGTTAACTAATTTACAGTAACGATGTTGTGTGTGTTGCCGTACGTTACTATCTATCTTGGCAAGACGATAGTACATGAAAGTGGAAAACGCGTAAATACGCTTGTGTCGTACAAACGTACAGACAGAGATACGCATTGATTACATCCATATCGAAAATGAGCCCATTCATTATTATCCATTACCAAATTTCCATTTGTGTCAATCATTACGCCTTCATCTTCTGTTCTCTTTGGATCGAATCATTAAAGGTGGCTATCGGCTGCGTCAGTCATTATAGAATCAACTCACTAGGGTATTGCAGTAAACACTCAACAATCAGCTGGACTAGCATTTGGTAATGCAGTGTTTCTAATCGAAAACAAGTTTCTATACGAACATCTGAAATGTACACAAAATTGGTGTGGTGTTGCTCAAGAACGACCAGGTTCAATTGGATGGCCTGTTATATCATTTAGCGTTTTTTTTTTTTTTTGTTTTTTTTTTTGTTTTTCTCTACAAAAGGCCCGTACAGCTCGTTTCAGACCACTATCGTCGAATATCTGAAACAGAATCTTACTATAATACCTGAAGTAACATGACTATCGCTTTTGTTTCTGCTGTCTCGTTTAGCCATTAATAACCACAATTTTACTAACTTCAAGAGAAAGAATCTCATATGCTTGGCGGGTCTATCGTCTTGAAACCTTAATCACTATCATCTATGTCATCATATTAGAAAAATACGCGATCACGTGAGAGACTGTTATAGGCTAACTGGCGTCTGATGGCAAAGCAGAAACACTCTAATCAGAGGCCAAATTATCACACAACGTTAACTAGATCGTATTAAGGACTAACGCATTGTACATATAGCCTACTCGATTCTGAACGGCACTAAGTGTAGGACGTGGAAGTTTTTAGCTGTCCAACAGCATTTCCAGGCGCCGTTATACGACATCGTTATTGATACTGGAACTGAGAGGGGCATCATATGTGAATGTACTTTACAGGTAGCCGTGTCAATTCCACTTCCTTTATGTTGTCTTCTATTTTCGTATTCCGTATGGACTGAGCAGAGGGAGTTTGATGACAAGTTTAACGTTCGAGGTAGTCGGATACAAATATGTTGAATTGATTTCGACGTTTAGCATCACGCGATTAAATAATTTCATAACCCAGGAACGGAGACGAAACTACGTAGGTTCGATCTGGAGATAGGGGGAGGTGTTTCTGTACGACCACTACGGCTATATACAGGTAATACGTTATTGGTATATTCGTGTTAAACTATCATTTAATTGTTACTATAGCCATAGCCGCGATCTTCTCCTTGGCTATGCATATATCAGTTATGAGCTGATTTGCAGAGTATGTAAGTTTGAGGTTCTACGAGAATTGCGTAGCGCGGACAATTTTGTCTACCAAGAGTCACAAGTAAATAACAACAGAGGTTGTATTATACCACCAAGCAGACAGAGTAATAAAAAAATTTAGCTCAAATTCGGCCGGCAGTAAAATTCGTCCTCTAGCAACTCTGCACACATTGAAGCTGCATGATTTTATTCAGTGACGCTTAATAACAGCCACTTGTGAATACGTAGTTCATTATAGTCTAAATAAAGACGTTACAGATTACGATGCGGCACGACGCGTTCAGCCTTACATGTCGCTCTTGCGCCCTCCGCTCTTAACACGATCATTTTTACCGTTGTTATATGCAAAGATAGGAAATTTAGACCATCGATTTGGCTAGCGTCAGCCTCGCCTATCCAACGTATGCAATATTCTCTGTGAGGAAATAGTTTTCGTCGCGTTTAGAGAGCGCTACAGGTTTTCTCGTCCTCAGCCACCTTAACGCCTAACGTAATTTAAAGATATGATGATAAAACTGTTTTTCGTAAACGTTATGCCATTTGCTATAATAGATGCGAAACACGAGCTCAAGACCAAAACCAAGCTTTGCAGTACGACCTCGGGCTCCTTAAACTTCCTCTATTCGAGATTGTTTGAACCATTATTATCTAATCATCATGGTGGATATACAAACATTCAACTGCATCTGACAAATTCAATTGTTGTGCGCTCAAATACACTTTGTTCCTGCATTTTTAGTTATTTTCATTCAGGATTTCATTATCAAAGTCTTTATCAATATAAACTTCTTAGCTAATGCACTTAATTTTTCTTGTTTAATACCTCCTTAATATACAAGAGCGTTGATGACAAATAATGATCATATATTACTTTGCTCTGTTGTTTAATTATAATAGATAACAAGATAAGGATTGTAACATTTTAATAAAATGACAAGTTTTTAGTTTCATGAGTGTTTCGAAGTCTC
Organism: Varroa destructor; assembly: GCF_002443255.2. Classification (NCBI taxonomy): domain Eukaryota; kingdom Metazoa; phylum Arthropoda; class Arachnida; order Mesostigmata; family Varroidae; genus Varroa; species Varroa destructor. Next base: position 27,023,077 of record NW_019211456.1, on the reverse strand, counting down.
CCAGTATAAGTTGATCCTTCCGCGAAGTTCAAACTATTGTTCTCGATACAACTACAACAAAAAATGGACGCGCTCGTAAAAGCGCGCTTAAGACATCGGCAAGACGGTTAGCACAACACATAAGAGAAACAATAAAAAAAAATAAGTTACGGTATAAATAGAGAAAATGCAGCGATCAACCCTAGTCGGTCTTCGCATCCACGAACATTCATTTCCGCTTTGTTCTATACATAGGTTTTCATATTTATGTACAGGATGTTCCTGTGTCCTTAGTGAACTTACATATTTCAGGCGCCATTCTATGACGGCCGAAGAGGGAAATTGTACTGGTGACAGTAAAGGATTCCGATTTGGTTCGACGCTGGAACTATTTAAGGTGACATAGCGGTACCATATTCGCCGAACTGTTCCACGGCAGTAACCGGCCATGCGTTAGCCGCTTCGGATGCGTGGTATAAAACGGTTTGGTATCAACGGACCGACGTCACGGATTGCACGAAAGCGTGACAAAATTTCAATATTCGAGCTCACTTTACCCATATCCGCACGTCAGCTAATTTCGAAAATCGGCTGCTTTCGATAACCTAGCACCCCCTGATCACCTGTCACGCGCCATCATGTGTTTGAGCAGCCAAATCCACAACTATGCACAAACTCGAAGCCAATGATCAAGCAATGATAGCATTCAAAATTCTATATGCCCCACTTTTTTGTCGTCGGGAAGCCTTTTAGCCAATATCGTGCTTAACGCCCACTTGAGAATAAATTCTAATCTCCTCGCTTGTTTTTAAGTGCAATGAAAATCATTGAGGACACCCTGTTTATATGTACTATATATTAGCACAGGAGTGATGCGTTTTAATCAGACGACTGTAACGTCATTCAGGTGTTCTAAGCCTCAGTATTTGCCGTTAAAAGCCGCTTTACATTTTATAAATCTGGCTGGATAGCCTTTTAGAATATCTCAGGCCGTTATCAAGGAGTAATGTGTATGTTCATATACAGTCGATAATAATTGCATGTTACAGTTGGCTTCACAACGAGCGATTCATATATACAAAGCATGTATGGTGTCTATGCATGTGGATGTAGAAGACTTGTGCAGTTTTTCTTTAAATCAGGGTGCAGCGAGCGATATATAACCCATGTTCGATTTCTCGCGACGATTTCCTGATTTCAATATAAATAAGGGTCCGATAACATTTAAAGTAATGTTAAAATGGAAAGTACAGCCTCATTGTCAGCGCAACGTCTCAAGGATGTCTCTCTAAGAATGCTGCGCTGTATAAAATAAGAATAGCATGTCGCTAACGAAAGGCATGTTATAGCAGAGCAAGAATGATATATTCTTGAGGCTTTAGCTTGTTTTGCTATCTGTTTCAAACGTGCAGTCGAATGAATGTTTACCAACGAGCAAAGCTATTGGAACAGGATGGTTGTGACACGATTTGACTGTAATAGAAGACTGATTATAGGAACTAATCGTTCAGGGAAGATTTATAGGATGACCTGGCGAAGTTTGTACGCCCCTAAAGATTGACAGACGTGTTGACTATTGTTGATGCTGCCGAAATCGTTTCGGCTATAACTGCGTGCTTATTTTCGCAGATGTTCGAGCCAGCAGCTGTACGTAATGGAGCCGTTACTAACTGCATTACGCCCGAACCGAGTTACCGTGGTTACTAGAAACTGATCCAAAGCACCGGCTGGATTTTGTATGAAATCATGGATAAGGGCGGTAGTTATGTTCAGTGTTGAATGCTTCCCATATAATCTACAAAAATTGCTCGCTGACCGTCGGCTAATTCGCTGGGAAAATCGCCCCCTCATATAGACTTATTAGAGCATGACGATCTCGGGCGTGTTGACAGTTTCGTAGTCGGGTTCATGCAAGACGTGCGAGTTGACCGTTATAAGCGCTCGTTGTGTGGCTGGACGACCATTGAGACGAACCTGCCCATTGCCATTTGTGAGCTGACCATTCGAGTTCATGCTCGCCGGAACGGGCCCTGTGGCGGGCAGTTGCGGTGGAGGTTTTTTTACCGTCTCATAACCCGGATCCGAACTGAGGCTGTCTTCTCGTTGGGGTTTTCGGACCCTTTCGTATTGTGGCTCTGAGACCTGCAGATAACACGTTCAACAGTTATAATGGACAGTGTTAGAATTTCATTCACTGAACACATAGGTCGGCATTTCGTACCACTCCACTTAAAAGACGACCTGTTCATTTCACAAGCCAATTTTATTTTCCATCTATACGCACTTACGTACTTGTTTTATTCGAATACGTATTTAGTAAATATTTACCTGTTTATTATTAGGGACGCCTACTCGTTCATAGCATGGGTCTACTTCAAGGTCGGAAGAGTCATCACGGGAGGGCCGAACCCGCTCGTAGCACGGCTCCACGTCACTATCGCCGCTACGGGGCAATCTGTAAGAATAGATAAATTAATAACTAAAATTTGTTCATGTACGCCGAAGTGCTACTCGCTGTAGAATCACATGGATTAGAGGGCTTAAGGCAAAAAACAATTGAAGGGCCAGGCTAGTTTGTCGGACTTCTAAATTTGTAGTGACCAAAACCGGGCTTTTTTTTTTACAGAACACTAACAAGGAATAGCCCGCTAGAGGTTGATTGCCTACGGAGCGGTGGGGATCATCTTGAATATATAGTGGATAGAAAACGTAGTGATATTCACACTTGTTACACACGATTTTGTCTCAACAAACGTTAACTCTTAATTCAAGCCGACACCTTAGTAGGTTCTTAATCTTAGTTCTTCGAATTCATCTAACTTGCTTGTTTATGTCTGTTTACCTTTCGTAATTAGGGTCATTTATCTCGTCTGACGTTTGTGGCAATTTTCGACCGCCATTGTGATGCAGCTGAGGGTGATGAAGTACTCGTTCATAACAAGGATCCGCGTCACTTCCAGCATTACTATCATTTCCGCCAAGCGCCTCGTAGCATGGATCTTCCTTGGAAAGTCCTCCCGATAACAGTTCGTAATTCGGATCAATATCGCTCGATGCACTACATCTGAACAATTCGAAGAAAATGAACGCGCTTGTCTTTGACATGGACATAATATATGATTGAGTTGCGCACCAATTATACTCCTACGTTAAAATGGATGAATTTATCCTCCGACCAATGGCGCCATATTTAAAGCTTAGTTCGACATCTACGAAATCCGATGGAACACATAGTAATATAAAACGCATTGATAAAGTTTTGTTTCTGACTTTATTCGTACAAAGCAAATCAGTGTGACGTGATTATTAAAAACCACCACTTTTAAATAACTTGCTTCATACACTGAATGTTTTTTGTTGCGCTAATTCTGCATCGCAATTCTATCTCTAGCCAAGAACAAGCCTCTGCATGAATCCTTGGGTTTGCTGAGTACGTACCCCTTAAGACGTTCGTATTTGGGCTCTTCTTGATCGAGCAGCCCAAAGCCAAGTGGTGGAGCTGTTCCCGACCCGCCGCCAACCATCTCGTAGCACGGGTCGTTGTCATCATCCTCTACTCCGTTACCGCTACTGCTGCCGCGTGACGCTCGCGAACTTTTTCGTTTCAGCGTCATCGGAGGCAGTATCGAGCCGATATGGCCTAGCATCATAAGGCCGTGATTGTTGTTGTGCTCGTATTTGACGCCCATGACAGCCGCTGCTCCAATGGGAGGATGCGCGGGGGGCACTGGCGGCTGAGGCGAGTGAGTGCCCATGTTACTGTTACCCACGTGGCTATTAAGGTTTTTACTATGAATTAAGTGGTTGTTGTGGTTACCGTGATGGTGCATTGGGGGTGGGGATGGCCGCTTAGATTTTTTCGCTACTTTCGCGTACAGTTGGTCTACAGATGTCGTGCTATCTCCACTGTGACCTGTATTAATTGTTTAAATTCATGTCAATGTATAGTATTATATTAAAAAATAAACATAAAATAACGTTAAGGAGACTGAACTCGGAAAGTAAAAGGACTCTATAAAAAAATCACTCCGATTTGACGATGACTCGAACTTTAACCCATCAAATAAAGCAAACTAAGAAAATGGGCTTTGGTATATTTTGCGCTTTTTAACAAAACAATATTAAATTGGCATAGCAAATAATTACGTCATCCACAATCGTTATCCTGAACATTATATCCGCATACATTTAGAATCGTGCCTGTATCCTTCGTATTTCAAAACTGCATTCTTTTAATAAAAATGCATATACACAATGAGTTTTCTCATCCAACGACAGCTTAATTTTCTAAAAGTATACGACCGTAACATTTATTCGCGCTTGACTTAGCGCTCGTTCATGTTTAAAGAATGTAACGTGCGTGATTCTGAGTTTGTGGCCGCCTGCGGTGCCTCAGTTTAGCTCTCGTAGGCAAGGAAAGGCATATTCTTCCGCTTACCTTCGGAAACTTTTCTGTGAATATGGTTGTGCGGTTGCTGAGGTGTCAACGGTTGTTTCTGTGAACGATCTACGGTGGAGTACAGATTGTTGACAACATTCACGTCTCCATTGGGTAGGCATCCTGGTGTCGGTACGTGTCCTGGCTGCGAGGCTACGGTGATCCCGTTAGTCACAACCGTCAGCACGCCACCATTCATTGTAGCGAACATTGAAGATGTGGATGCTGCGTAAACAGACAGACATAGAAATATAGAAATAGAAAAATAAGAGATACGAAAGCGGACACGTGAAACATGGCAATATAACAGTGCCTTTCTATTTTGCACAGATGTAGATATACGAGACAGAATAGCTGTAGTTATTTCACCTCGTTCGCGCGTAATTAATATATACACAATTAACTTTGCTTAAGATCTTGACTTCATTCTAAAGGGCTATATTAACTGGGCGAGGTACTGCATAAAATAACATCGTATTTTAAAAGAACAGACACTCGGTGAAATCGATCCCATGGCAACTTTCTTTGGTCTACAAGACGACATAATTTGACGATCAAATAGCGCTTTCTATTTACTTAATGAATATGGGATAGTTGAATTATGGACAAAAGGAGATCGCTAAGAAATTCCAGTTTTTTTCATGTGGCTGCTTCGTTCAACCTAACTGCAAACATGGAGGGCCAATATATCGAGGTTAACCTGATGTGTATAACAGAGCTCGTTCGAATTTGTTCGTTACGAATAAAAAAACATTTACCTTTTTTTTTTCTCAATTCATGATTAGCCTAAAACCCGTAGAAAAATCAGACCTACCTGTAGCCTATTATTACCTTGTCTGGAATGTGCTTGTGCTACTGATCGGAGACTTTCAACAGTGGGAGGCGCGGGCACTCCTCCTTGGACGTGAAGTCCTACAGACGATGGGCTACCGTCCACAACTGTCACTACCGACGATGGACTAGCCGGTGCAGGGTCGTTGGTAGCCAGGGGTGGCGAAGCCATACGGGGGGGACCATTCTGAAGACCGAAATGTGTAGGGAAATATAATACTCTTTTTTTTTCTGAAGCCACCTGGAGAAGAAGTCAGTCCTACATAAAAGGTATGGGTTAATAGGCATACATCCTTTTCGATTGATGGCCTTACCTGTCTCGGCTCAATACGAGCGTAAGTGACGGACGAAGCCGCACTTTCAATTTCGGCGTACATTTCTTCGTCGATTGGCTGTACGATGGCGTAGTACTGCTCTGTTCCAGTTCCAGAACCGGCGTTGCCATCCGATGGGCTCTGCATTAGACCGACTCCATTAACTACTCCGATTCCTGGCTCTGATGAGATATTTGCTGCTGACCCTTGCTGTTGCTGTAAGGGGTATTAGCGAAGCAAATGAAACTGATGATACTCAACGTTTCCATAAACGTCAATTTTATGAGTTGGGCAAGGCGAATAGGTTTCTGGTGTATTTTACTATCTTAGCATGAACAACAGACTACTATATTTTTTCGCAGAATGTAGATGCGAGCATAGGCCAGTGTCGATATTCCATTTGGTCATGGTGCCTTCAGGTCATTTTAATCGGGACCTTTCTGTCGTACACGTACATTTGCTTGTTTCCTCCTCCTGTTTATACCTGTTCAATTCAAACTTGGTAGGAATTCTCGCAGTAAGATGTGCATTCCCGTGGACTTAAACTTGTAGACATCACTTACCTGACTAGAATTATGGTTGCTACCCATGACACCATTATGAACGGTGCCATGCTGCTGTTGCTGCTCCATGAGAAGTCTGTGAGTCTCTTCACGAAGATTAGCTAGTGGTTCTCGAACCGAAATCACTGTATAAGGGATATCGCCCTGGGGACCTGCAGGACCTGGTCCAGCACCACCTTCTCCCACAAGAGGTGCACCTCCTAAAACTGCGGTATTCGCTGGACCGGCGACCCCGATGACGTCCGCGTCAATATCAGGTATACCTGTACGTGAAGATTTTATATTCGAGTGAAAGTTGCGTTCTTATTACTGTAACAGAAGTTCAACACTGATGATATAGCTGCTGTACTATATCACGTTTTATCATAATTTTTCTCATTTACAACGTTTCTAAACATTTTCGATATCTATTTGTTTATAGTTATTAGTTTACGGATGCAATCGACCTATATGCTAAGGCCTAATGAAAATTTAAACACTCTTACAAGTCATGAGTAAATCGAAAATAATTCAGTAGGTGGGATTCCTAACCATTCTTTTGACAATACTCACACAGTCAGGCGTGTGGCAGCCGTTATTGGTCTACTAATCAAACCCATCTAAGTACAGCAGTATACGTATGAAGACTGCGATAATCGTTCATCATATATTAGGGTCATTTTATCGCTAAGAAAGTTTTTTCTGGGTGGAGCGATCAGTGTCTTTTGGTTTGGGAAAGGTAGATTCGTAAGGAACATAAGAGCAGAAAATTGATGACCTGATTTGAACAGTTGAAGGGTAGTACCAGAAGCATTACAGAAATTGTGCTATTGTTTCCATGGGGACGTTCCTGTCTTTAACATTTTAGGTAAACTACAGAGGAGTATACATCAATCTAAGCTTGCGCTAAGTGGCATTATTGGGACGCGTTATTTAATGTCTGTCTAGCGAATCATCACGAAAACCATCAATCGACAATTCACATCACCCATGAACTGTATATCGACTACTGATCCATAAGTAGGTATACTTATCGCAGAAATAGCGTGGCTGAATAAAATCGCACTGGCACATGAAACATTTACATTTGTTCTAACAGATTCACATCGATATACGATAAGGCTGGGGGTGACGTATACAATTTATAGTTTTATATCGAAGCTAATGTGCTTCTCCGAAGGACACGAACCTTCATTTCTAGCGAAATCTTCGCCTAGAGCAGGTGGCTGCGGGGTCGGACCAAGAGACGCTGGTGGAAGACTCGCGACTCCTGTCACGCCCCCGAGACTGGGTGAAGGCGGCGCTTGGCTCAGGGTAGGTCGATGGCGCCCTCTGACGAAGGCGTTGGACGAGTTCGGTATTCCGGCCGGCATACTTTGAGGTCGGCCCGGAGGAGTCGGAAGCGCTCTAAAACGTAGAACAAAACGTTAGGAACATATTCCTCGTAACATTTATTATCCCGACCGGGCGTAGAATTGTTCATTAAGACTTACACATACAAATCAACTCAAAGCATGATTCAGATTAGGAAATAAACATGTAACCTGGGACAAATGTTTCATTGGATCTGTTCATTTTTACATTGGATAAATTTATTTGGCTGACATTTTCTTTGTAGAACTTGAAGAAGCGAAGAACTAAAAGCCGGTAAAATATAATGAACGCTAAACAATTTGCAGAACGTATCGACTGCACAGAAAGCTTGCCTATGCTTACCTATCGGAAACATGCATATGGGGTGAATTAGCGTGAAGAGGCTGAGGTGTGGCCTGTTGCGGTGGATGCGGCGACGGTGACTCGGAGTTCGCATATACTGGAGCACCGTTGCTAACGGGCATGGGCGCTCCGTTGAGAAGAGTGGCTCCACCAGAGGGCCCACTTGCTCCTACGACCTGAACGTTCGTGACCACTTCGCCGTTGAGTGTTGCAGCCGTCACCTGCTGTTGGCCGCACAAAAACACATATACGCCATTTTTTCACGTTAGTATTGCAGACGTTGATAGACATGAACAGCCATAATTAGGACTGAAAGATTCATACATTGTTAACACGTGCCAAATCTTCCACTAAAGCGATAATTTACGGAATGTCCTCTACACTTAGTGTCTCCTTTTATCTATTGTACTTTAAATTAACGATCTCGACCAATTCGGCCAAGACGTCCGTCGACGTCAACGCCTGTAATTCTATCGAAGTCAACCCATCACTACCTGGTAAAAACCCAAACAACATTGCAGGACTGTGTCACAATATAATTTACATCATGTAGTAATAGCATAATGACTATATTCAACGCGCTTCAAACACAATGGGTTTGTTTCGTGTTAGCTTCTGTATATTATTAGCATTGCTCCCTCTCGATAGAGCCTAAGCCATTAAAGCATGATTATTTTATCGAGACAATATTAAGCTTTTAAACGCAAGGTCAGCACAGATGTTTCCACCATGTCACAAGTGAAATTTTAGATAGCTGGTTAGCTAAAATCTGTAAATTTGGATCTTGTTATAAGTAGTATTTTGGTCTTGATGGTGCCGCTATTGCAAGTAGCGGGACACCCGGGCGGGGTTGGAAGTAGGTGTACCGTACTAGTTCCGATGAAAAAATAGCAGCCCGACACCTGGTTGATTTCGGATGATTCGTCATTTTCTGATTAATACTGAGGAAATCGATTGTCTGTTTCGTCTCTGCAGACCACTAACAGATCGCTCTAATTGCTACTGAGAAGCAGGAAGCTTTCAGTAAATTCACGATAAATTTACTACAAGTCATTCTGGATACAGATAAATAAAGGAAAATCGGAAATAGAGCCAAATCAAAGATGGACGTATATAGTTGTCATGATTAATTGGGCAGTGCGCGATGGTTCTGTTCAACAAGTAGCAGTAACATTCTTACTTGACCTTCAAAATGGATGCATGCGAGCGTTCTGGTCTCGTATTATCACTACATATTGCCTGTGGTGCTAATGGCACCCACAGGCGTACTGTGTACCTATCTGCAATACCACCCCTTAATCATACATAACCCCACAACAAATGATTGTAGCCATATTTGTATAATGATTGAGTCGAATAGAAAGTCGAAGCTTCTGGCGAAACCATTTCACCAAATCGAAAAAACGAACCCTTTTAGTTCGTGTTCAAGGGTAGCCAAACAGCACTGGTATAATCATTACCAGCTAAAAATGAGATCATACATTTAATGCAGTGTTTAAGACATTTACTGTAGGACTGGGTACGTTCTTTTTGAAAGGGAGAGCCCTTCATTACGCTACTTTAATTTCAAAAAACGAAATCTAAAGCTCGTACCTTCTCCGGACCAGTGTTGACATTTGCATCTGTCACAACGTTCGCACAATATAGAAAGTAAGACAAATACACTCCAAGGCCATCAATATATGTATTCATCATCTCATAGCAATGTTAATACAATAGATATGCTAGTTGTTGGATTTTATCCATGACTTCATTTACGGGGTTGTATTTTACGCCAATTTATAGTATCCCTCTGTTCGACTACATTCTAGTATTGGATTGTTGTAGGCGGACATCGACGTAGCAAGCCAGGACGGACGATGTAAGATATTGTAAGAACGGGCAATATATAGAAAGCGGGAGAGGTAATGGACAATCCATATGATAAGCATGGTAAATAAGATATAGGACAGAAGTGCAGTGAAACAAGCTATGTGCAAACATAATAATTATGTAAATATCATTATTCATTGTGCAGAGGACAGAGCGAAATAAGCTGTTTCCTTAAAGTTTCTCTGCTAGCGCAATTCTCAGCGGTCTGGTGCGTAACAATAGATGGAACTAGGATTCCCTTTTTTAGCGCTGACACGTACTAGAAAGTATATTCTTCAACTAAGTCTTTATAGTACAATAAACACCAATGAATATAGATGATTAATTTCTGCATTTCTGCAAGTAATCAAATCTGGAAAGGTGTGGTCGAACGCGCTTTCTTGCCAGGCGGCGTTACAGTCAGTTACCTTGGATAAAACGTAGCTTTGATCAAACCAGAAAGTAGTCCCAGCCAAATGTACAATGTGACAATAAAGATAAAAGGACAATGTGACATAGAACCAGGGCCTGCAAGTAGTTTTAGCGAGGGCATTCAAACAGACAGCCGGAGTCGTTCAGTCCAATGGTTTCGTTACCTAAGACGGAATTCAGATCGGGTTTATCTGATATTAGCTCCCACTGCGTTGAGGGAAAAACCAATGCGCTTTGTGGACTTCCCTGGCTATAGTTAAAAACAGTCCCAGTTTTCAAGACACCTGCTACCTTTGGGCTAAATATAGCAAACAATACTAACTGTCAAGGGTCTAATAAGAGTAAAATATATCCTGGGCTATGCAGTACCAATCTTGTGGCAACCAGGATCATGACTTGAATCGTATTAATACAAAATAATATTGCTATGGTAATGTAAAATAGATAGAGTATCATTAAAAATTAAAATTAGTAACTTCATTTCATTTCTTCAGCGCGCACTACAAGAAAGCGGTAGGAACTGTACGGTCGACAATGAAACTAGCGTCCAGATACACACGGTGATCCGATAACCAGTCACTTCACTTAAGAAAAATAAATCATTTGTAAACAATTAATGGTTTGTAAGCCGCGAGCAATCCTAGCTCATCCCATAACCTCCTCCAATACACGTGTATAATGGGTTTCAGAAAAATTCACGAGCGCTATGGAGCCTCGACCTTCTCTGAAAAAAAATACACGAGTCCTGATTGCTTCGGTCACTAGACCTAGTTCTCTATTGCTATCGCCTGTATATACAGTTGATATGTCGAACAATGGGAGCTATGTCCATAGTAGTGTTTGTACGATGTATTACTGAAAAATATTATCTTTCAATACAATCTAAGCAGTCGTGTTTTTCTTTTTTTATTGATCACACATTAATTCTGACCATCTGCATGTAAAGGAAACTGCACGAAGTCTACACGTGAGTTTCGTATAGCGGTGGCTAGTGATGAGTATTCGAAATAGTGGACGGATGCATACACAGGACCGGTTACCATCGCTGGAAAATTACAACGGTAATCGTATACCCCAACATGACCGTCATGACCCAATAACGGTAGATGGCATTATAGTAATGTAAATGTAGAAATACTTTGGTGAATATTCTCTATCGTTATAGACTGCTCGCACATCAACTATAGTTTGAATTTATATGTGCCCCGAGGGGCACGTTAATCCCCTCGTGATTGCATCATGTCGAAAGGATAATACTTTCCCAAACAATTTTCACTGCCATAAAACAACGAGTCATATTCAATAGGGTAGAACAAGCAAAAGTTGGAATTTGTCTATGTCGTTCGAACGATCCAGTGATTTCGGCAGCTGAATCTCTGCTTGGTCAGGACAGGGATCGTAGGGTCAATTTGCCAAAGACATATATTGCATGACATGAATCAGTAAATAGAAAATGTTTACAAGCATATTGGACGGGTACTAATTTTACAATACGATCGCCTAATAAACGGAGATAGCTCCACACTACATACCCGTTAAGCTCGCTTGCTTTTGGGATTTTAGCTGGACTCATCACTCTCATGGCCAACTTACTATATCCAATGAATTCATTACTGAATGATCGTCCACAACCAGGACTCAGTTAGTTATGTTGCTCAATATTCTACGATAACGACCAATGCATTGTATGACGAGCTTCATTGAATATTTAGAAACGTGACTGTGAACCTGTTTTTTGCAATGCTTGGCAGATTAGATGTGACGAGAAGTAACCCGCCAACGGTGATGGGCACCATGGCTGCTCCTGCAAGGGGAGGATCATTAGGTTTATTGAGCGACAGGAAGATCAACTTATTTCTAAACGTATTTACACAGTTCAATTAGCTTATTATGCCAAGTAAATAATACGCAACTAATTTATTTGTGCTATATAGCCCCGCAGTATATATAACAGATGGACCGCCACAGGAAAGACGCTAATGTGCGTACTGTCTGGTTATGAAACACCGAGTAGATATTGACCAACGCCGTTTGGGAACCTACGCATCCTTTTCCGCGACGTGTCACTTATATTCCTGCAGTAACCAGTGTGACTGATGTTCAGCTCGCTTTTCCCCCCTAAGAGTGATAGGATAAATGAGCCTAGTAACAAGGACCCCTAGCACGGCCGTTTACAATAAGCTGTTAGTTCATATAGGGAACCGAACCGCCGAATGCGAGCGGAGGGAAACATTCAAAATGCGAGATGCAGAATAATATAGGTAACCATGGCTCGCAGTGTATATATTAGTTATTTCGTATCAGCACTTCACTTTGCGGTTCCTTCTGTGTGAGTACTGGGCACGTGGTCTTAATCCAATGGCCTGCCCTAACGCGACTGGTGTAACTAATCGTAAATGCATTTAACGGGTTTTCCCCTACGGAAGGCCAATAAGTGCTTTAGACTGAAAAGAGCTTCATGAGAAAAGCTAATAGGTATAAACTCATTTTCGATTTATGTTAGTTTCGACGAGTTATGAACTTCCTTAATGAAATTAGCGGAATTGTTACTTGGATCTCATAAGAAGTGATACAGCTATAGCTGAACGACAGATCTACTACGTCGTAACATAGATTGTACAGAATCTTAATTAGGTAGATACATTTCTTCTTTGGGCAAACTTTGACGTCATTTTGTGAATGAGAAATGGTATAAATAACAGCTTAAAATATTCCCAGAAGATCCCGCAGTCTTCAGTTTAACCAAACAATAACAATATTGTGTAAGGATCGCTTAGTAGTACGGTGTCGAGTATAATGTACGCATATATATGCATACATAAAAGCTGTCGAAAATGTAGACGTGACTAAATTATTGAAATACCTTTATTCAGAAGATGCGTGAAACGTCCGCGAAGATTTGCTCTATTTGACAATTTTTTTTTACTATAAAGGCACATACACTGCCCAGACCCATTAAGATTAGTGCCGCCGTTTTCGTTCTGAGAACTTCACATGTTCCTCATAGTGGTCGACCAGTTACGGAAAAAGTTGATGAATTTTTATTGCGGAAGTTGAATGAGATGAACCTGTGAACAACTATTATATCGCCAAGGAACTGAGTATCTACTATCAAACGGTTTTAACCACTGAACGGCAGCTGGCAGGTCAAAAAAGGCTCGGCCGTATTTTCGTCTGCGAAACTCCACACAAACGTATCGAAATCGAGTCACTTCTGAAGCGGTTTATTACGGTCGATAAAAATCACATACGGCAACAATGTGCAAATGAAGAAACAAATTAAAAAATGCATTCCACAATTTATAATAACGCCCAGACTGACGCCAAATAAGTTGGGGCAATGGGTGCGGCGGGATTGGAAAGAAATGGCGCGTTATAGGTTGCTGTTGCCTGGCAACAAACCATTGATTCAGGTTTCCGCTACCAAAAAGCAACAGGACAACAACAAACCATCGAAAAAAAAACGACTGGACAAATGAACAGTACAAGTCTTTTCTTTCACTACCACAATGCCGGATGGCATACAAAATTGAGAGGATTAAAATCAAATGGAAAACTTCAATGCGCTTGCCGTATAGTGTAGATATCGTACCACCAGGTGGTCACCTATTTCGATCTTTGCAGAACCCTCTTAATGGTATTAATCTAGTTTCAATGGAAAGACGCCAGAATCGCTTGTCAGAATTTTTCGCGCAGAAGATACAGAAGTTGTACAGTGACTAAATTATGGTGTTATCAGAAAAATGACAGAAGACTATCGGTCAAAATCATAATTCATTTAGTAATATTGTTTCAAAATATAAAAATATTTACTTAAATTTTCGCTGAAAACCGTCAACACCTCTTATGTATGTGTATATATATATATATATGCGTGTCTTCTTTGATGCATAATGTGTGTACATAACAACTGCGCCACGAACGAGCAATTCGAAAACAATACATACGAAATTATTTACATCTATGGAGATTAAAAAATGTAGGTATCTTAACGGAAACATGCGAGCACGTATACGGCAAAGTCAGTTGCTCGTTCAGCGATCGGAGCGGAGATATTTATCTACAACGATATACTTTATTTACATGAAGCCATACCTTTAATTTTTAAATATGTCCGGTAAATCATGACTTTCAAATTCAAGCGACTAAAAAGTGCTATACTGAAGTTCATGAAATTAGATGCATATGGCAATCATTACGCATATATCTACCGTCATCGTAATGGCATCGTATCTCTAGAATAGTCAATACATGCATCATAATAAACACATAATGGAATGTATATGGCTGATCTTCCTAAGGGTCTCATTAGGTAAGTGGTTAACCATCTTACTTTGAGGGGTGACCAAATTGTGTAACCCTCTGCTGCAGAATTGATCGTGCATTTCAAGCCACTGGCGTCAACTGCGCTGTAGAAAAATAACAACCGGCGATAATGGTAGTTGCCATCATCATGGACAAAATCGAGGATGCTGAAATCTCAGAAATGGGAAACCGTATTGCGCTAACCCCTAAACAGAAATATTTCTGTTGAAACATTAGAAAAACTAAATTGGTACTACTGAGTCAGTCATAAATCGTTATTACTAGTTGTCTTTAAATCCTGTCTTTGCAAACGTTGCTCAGCCCGTCAAGTATTTCGAATATATAATATTATCTCCTAGAAAGAGGAATAAAACAGTTTCAACGAGCAATGTTGTCAAACATAATCATTCCAATTGAAACCCATCGCTTAGTCAGAATACCCTTAAATAATGGTAATTAGAAATAGGGGTGAGTCTGGGGAAGTTCTCATTCTCTACAACCAATACAGTCCCTACAACCGGCTGCTTAACCTTCAGCATTTTACTCAGTTTAATAGAACCCGAAGCTATTTCGCAGATCAGACGTCCCGAAGGAAATAGCTCTATTCTCGGCTGACGTTGTTGGACAAGTCACTGCCAACGAGGCAAATGGCAAACATTGCTCGTATTCCAATTCGTGGCCACTGGATTGAACAAAAAAATTGGCTTTACTTTCATTTTGTCCAAAAGCGCTGCTGGCTAAGCGCTGTGGGTCGTCTTGGAAACTTTTAGCACACAATGAAAGCAATTTCCACTCTCCAACCTTTTCAGCGCCTCAGACAAAGCCGCTATCGGGGTGAAATCAATACTTTGAGACCCCCCACTATACGGATTTTGCCTGTTCAACCGTCCAGTATTGTCTCATCCGAGTGGAACCGCTCGTTCTACCATTGTATCGACACGGACTTGGACAAACATACTTACGCACAGAGGAAAGACCGAACGAATTTAGAGTTCGGTAGTATCCCGTCACGATACGGCAGGATAAACACGCTGAAACCGAACTCTGCCAGTAGGTATTCAGTGTGCTCGAAGGCTGATTTGCTATTAACGAAAAACATGTGCGTGGCAGACGACTAGGATTACCACGATTGCTGTCGGCATCCGCAAAATAACAATTATTCTACAATACACAACGGCCCCTCTTGAAACGAAAGACTGGGCAGTAGCATGTACATTTGTGGATAGGAAGTCCGTGTTAGATCAATTCACTCTTAATTAAGCTTTGGCTTGGGAAAGTAGCAGAATCTCTACGAAGGGAATCATATTGTGCCAAAAAAGCGTTGGAAAAAAATACCGAAAGAATCCGCCTGCTAGGCTTATCCATTGTACAATAGAACAGATTATTTAGGTAGTCATGACGGGAGAACCCGAATATGAATATGTTTTGAGGCCCCCACTTGTTGGGAAGGGTCCAAGCACAGACAATGCACAATAATATATCGCAGGTTAACTTCACTCAACCCAAACTAATTGTCTTGGAAACTGTAAATCACTGTAGTACTCATAGTAGATTATGAAGTAACTGGTCGCCAATTACGATTAGTTAGTTATACATGCCTTTACCTTAGCTTCATCCCGTTATCTCTGTAACTTTGATCTTTCCTTGGCTTCAGTCTTCTTTCAGCAGTTGAAAGGTGCTCCATTCACTAAGTAGCCGCACTATCGGCGTCGCTTATGCTATCGATTGCTTGTACTACCTTCAGTTTTCGTTCGACCCAAATGAGCGTCGCAGTTAGCTAGCTCATACGTGGGTACATATGAGCGGTAATACATTACGGCGATGACTACTTCGACAACAACGACTACCGATAAAGAAAAAACTGACGCGGTGACAGTAAATGAAGACGAATCATGAATCAGTTCTACTGTGCAGACGACTACTTTGTTCCACTTTGTATTTCTCTATGAGCGTTCTATATATAGGCGTTCCCTGTACCGCTAAGTTCAGTAGCTTAACTCAAATTCCCGGTTCGAGAGGAGTGTAGAACAGAAAGGTACGGAGCGCTAAGCAATACACCACTTCACACTATATCCCCTTCACCGCAGTACGTATACCTCGGGTGCCAGTTTCATACGTAAACGCGGCGTGACCCTGCATTAAGTGACTGCGCTTCTTAGCCACTTCTGTTCTGTCTAGGTAGGCAAAGCAAGAATACGTACCTCCATTTAAGCGACCAAGACGTCACTTTGAAGATAACGAGATACGACATCATTGTCAGAGTTGTCACGAACTGGTTGCTTACGTCGTATTGAACACAGGGTTGATTTTGTTCAGTTCCAAGTCCCACAAAGTTGAGGTCTTCGTGGTGCGACCACTGCGGTTGTCGCTGCAGTAACTCTAAAGCTCGAACACGCTCGAAACCCAAAGCGCTGAGAAAGACATTTGATGAAAAACAGTTGGGCTGACGACGCGCGCGGACATGGAGCGTCGTTAAGCTGACTAAATTGTTGGAAACCGTTCCTTCGTTTTCGGTTCTTCTTTTTTGTTAGAGTTCCAAGGAGTTTTATATCGATTCATTGTCATCAACATGAAACGATTTTTCGTTGAACGACAGGCAGAGAGGACCGGGAATGCCTGGAGCTGGTGTGTCACATTCTTAACGTGCTTTTCGCTAAATATATAAATGACAAAAGGAAGTATTGCTTTCAACTAAACAATAGCAAAGCTTATTCAACGTTTTCAATAAAAGTAGCGAGGTACGAGCACTATTTAAACATATTCAAACAGTGATGGAGGATGATTGGTTTTATTTAGTTTTCTAACCCCACTCAATCTTGTCGATGAAATGTTCAGCAATTATCCGGGTTTATCTTAGATAGTGATCCGTCTAGGAGTTTCCCCTGTATCGTACAGGATTGCCTTATTGTTTTCATTACAACTAAAGAACTCAGTTTAACCTAGGCTGTGTGCTATGGCGTGACGTATTTGCAGTATAGGGGTTAGTGGTCGCTTCAGGCTAGAAACAACCATCACACTTATCAATCTTTGGCTGAACCTCGAATCGGAATATATTGACTTCACTTCATTCAATAAGGGTTCGATTAATTCAAGTAGTTAAAAACTGTCTTCTTTATTTTATAAGTATGGGAAATATGTATGTAATATACCGGGGTACCGAAGGGTACGTTGGAATCTACGAAAAAACAAATTACAGGTTCAACAGGTGAAAGTCTTTAGTGGAAAACCCTATTACACTATTTTTTTTATAGAAAAAAATATTTCGTAAGAGTAAACTTCATGCTACGTGTTATATGGCTCGTCAACCTGAGATATTTCCAAATCCTTACTTATTACAAAGGGGTATATACAAACATGCAGCTCAACATTGCACAGTTGCTAATTAGAGTAGTCCATAGCGCACAACAAAACAATTGCAGATATTTTAACTTAATAATATTTTTAAAAAAACTTAATTACTTTAAATCTAGCTTAGATAGGTATATGCATGAGGGACAAGATCAATAACGCCTACTTTGATGCCACATTTGCTTCAAAACCCAGTCGGCGATTTTAGGAGGGTGAAAGTAACTTTGGTCCAACTTCCCCTCAAGCGCACGCGACGGCCTGGTGCGTCATGGGACCTTTCTGCTGTAATTAAAAAAAAGCTATGCATTACAATGCATCTTTATTAGCGCTAAACATGCGGCAAACTATTAAAGCTGGAGCGTTGACAGCATCAATATAAGTTCATCAGAAATTCATTTTAAAATTGTTGTTGTTTTTTTTCCTTTGGTTGTATTTAGTTTCTCTTTTTTTCTAGGGATGTATTGTGATTCTCTAAGGAAATTAATAGACAAATTATTCTGACTCGAATATTGCGAGAAACACTATATAGGTTCGTGTCGTCGAACTGTAATAATATTAGATTGTGACCAGAATATATCTATGTTTCTGATACATTCAGGGTACACTGCGTGACCTCCTACGATTCGTCACCATTCATCTTTAAAGCAGATTTTTACCACTCACTCCTGGAGAACGACGATAAATTTAGCCTTGTAAGGGCATTGTAAGCATATTGAACAGACAATTTTGCGTACCCCCCGAGTCGATTCACGATTCACCATTATAGGATAACATCTTCTGAAGATTAATCAATGGTTTCTGCTGCAGTAGCAGATGAATTCTAAAGCCCACCTCGCGCCAAGCGTGTGCTACTCAGCAGCTGAATTTCTCCTAAAAGACACAGGTTTCTACTCCGTTGTGCTTTTCCTTCTTCTTCAGCCTCTTGCGGCATTTTCTGTGCGCAAAAATTTTAAACGAAAAAGGCCGATACGCGTCGTCCATCAGTTTCGTATTTTCGCTGCTTCGAAGGCGAGCGATAATAATAATATCCATTTCCGACTTAAGTGGTCCTGTGCCCTTTCTTTGTTGACAATGCTCTGTCGGGTCGTGTATCTTCATCTGCAGGATATTGTCGAAGTTTAGGTCGGTCTGCCCAATAGACCGGCCTCGTCTACTGGGCAAACCGACTTAATATTCAATTTAATCATTACGAATTTTCCAGCGACGCTCTAGCCGTTTCGGGCTTTCGTCCATAATTCCAATGCTCGAAGATCTTCATCATCTTCCGTGGCAATTTTAGTATACATAGACGACCGACCGCAGTGTAGGCAAGGAATCATAATCTGAGCCAAAATTTGACACTGGCCAGCTCAGCATCAGACTCGAAGCGCCACTTTTTATTTTCGTTTCATTATTAAGAGAAGGCCCCTAGATTTACTTGCGGCTAGATTATTTGCCGAAAGTGTTTCATTGCAGTTTCCTTGCTGTTAAACTTGTACAACTCTCTAAATGCGAGATGCATAGGCGTGCGTCAAAGGTCAAGATTACTTGCGGTCACAGTTTTCTAGTTTAAATGCGCGAAACGTAAAGCTTGTGAAATCTTCAGCAAGTATCTTTTCTCGTAGATGAAAATATGGTTGGTGTAGTACAACGCAGTAACAGATTCCTGAACCACTGTCCCCACAAGGTCTGATTTTCGCGGTCGTCGCAACGGGGACCATGAATAACAAAGTCATTCTGACCGTTTAGCTTAAGGCGAATGTTTTCGAACTCCTTTCTGTACGTGTACCGAGTACAGCTGCAGCGGTCTGTCAAAGTGCCAATAATCAAAGACCGTTGTATCTATCGTACGCGGCCGTGTTTATACATTTCAACAAGCCAGCTGCTGTTTCGACATGATTTTTAGTTAAGATCTACTCTTACGGATGACGACGTTAACTTGTTATTTCTAAAATGGTCGGGAGTTGAATAATAACAATGATAAAGCACTGGCTTCTTTTTAATGCTCTCATGAACCAAGAACTCCCAACGTTCTTTGATGTCGTCCCATGTCGAACCGACAATGTCGGGACACGGAAACTACACAGGCTTCCCTCAGGAATAGGCAATCGCATATGAAAGACCATTGGCTACAGACTATATATAGCATCTATACAGGAGCAGTTCGTGCGTGTGGCAAATTGAATTGTTGCGTCGTTTTAATTATTAACGTTAATCACAGCGTCAAGTTATGTAGGAGGGATGAACAACACTAAACTGTACAATTAAGAGATAGCGTCAAAACAAGTTACAATGCTACATGCGTTGAATAATGTCAAATTATGAACTAATAGATCATAAAGTTCGATTTGATCCATACAGCTATGTACAAATTGATACGGAACAATTAGAGCAGCAAGTAGCTTCTGCCCGGTTCACTGAAGTTGTGCCGATGCAAAAAAAAATACTAACCGCTATCAAAATCAGCCGGCCGGAGCAAAATAAAGGCCTTAAATGTAAAGAAACGACTACACTATGCGTACGAAAGCTTCTAGAGAACAATACTTCTATAGTACATCATTATTTTACCCATTTTGAACTTTTAAATTGAGTGTCCTTAAGTGCTTGTACATTATGTTTTCTAGAGTAACCACTTCTTCCACCTCCACTATCTAATGCAACTTTGGCAGAGTGTTACCATTACAATGTTTCCTGAATTTTCTGCCTTTTTCCGATTCTAGCACCTAAAACACTGTTTCTACCACCATTACGACTGAGTATACATCAAACGGGCTGTTTTATTTGTTCCCAGACAAAACAACTGCAATTACAACTGCAGTTGCTGTGGCTGGGAAAAACTTCTTCTCGCGTTGATTCCCAACTTTGTTCGTTAGTTCTCAGGTGAAAGTTCTCAACTCAGTCAGAAGTTCGAGCAGTAACGAGCTTTTCGCTTTCGGCATTACCAAATGTTGGTCCTGGTATCGGTGGAAGTCTTGTACGCTACCAAAGGCTCCATCGGCCTTAACCGAGGGAAGTGGCCGCAAAAGAATGAAGTGAGTTCAGCAGAACAGTGGCAGCCCTCCGTCCGTAAAATTTGCTCCCTGTGTCCATGTACATATGCATGCACGCGTGTGTGTGTGTGTCTATATATATACGTGTATGTACTGGGTCTAAAGAGCTTTGAGGAACGAGGATTTGCTAACTCTCTAAGACTGGGCTCGCTTGAGCCGACTAATCTCTAAAAGGCTCTACGCTGTTCGGTGTACCAGTTCCTTTACTCGCATCATGCATCCCAGGAACACGATGATAGTTTTGCCGGGTTCCCAGCAGTTAACGCTTCTTGCCTTCTTGAGGTCGTTCATTCTGAAATGTCCTTCTTTCTTAAAAACCTTTTTTGCCCTAGCTTTCCTTCTTCCACGTCCATTGTAAGTCCGAATTATGTACGTTTTTGTGTATAAAGGAACGAAGAGCTATCCTCCCAGGCGAATTCGGTTGTCACCCCACTCCTTGGAAATGTTCAATCCTTAAGAAATGCCCTTGCGGTTACAGCCCATGGGTTTTGGCTCGTTGGCTATCAAGAAAGACTGTGCAACGAAGCTTGCAAGAGAGAGTCCCGAAGCACGGAGCTATTTATTATCAGAGCACATGAAGCTAGCTTGTTAGTCTCCTTGAGCTGACGATATGAAACGTTGCGTAAGGTGGCATCGTGTTTTGGGCTAGCGGAGGGTCAGTAAGCGTCTGCCTTCATTGTTGTTGAGAACTCCGTGAGTTACAGTCTGCCTAACAACCGTTTCAATAGTCAACTGATGCCGCCCCATCTGCTGTAGTCAACGATAAACATTTCCTTAATTAAACACGTAAATGTCTGAAACACTGAGGATCTATGCCCTTCCTGAAGACCCATGCCGAGTTAATCAGCAAAGCCAATATATCATGTTCCCTATAAGGACGCAATTTACTAGCCAGGGTGTAACTTACGAACAGTAAGAATATAAAGGTTTCACAAGTGTTTTCCCTCTAAGCCGAAATGTAGGTCCCCTAGCCCATTACATCTACAGAGCACAGCAGCGACTGATCAGCTGTCCAGATGAATAGGTAAGTAACTACCGCACTCATTTTATGAAAATTTAAAGAAACAGGTGATCTGGGACAGTGTGGCCTCTCGCCCCATCATTCGAATACAGTGGTGAGTACGTTTCATTCCGTTTTGTCAATGAATGCTCAGAAGAATGTTCGCTTACATACATAAACTACAAAATGTACGTATATTTAATAAAGAGATGCGGTTAATATTAGCGTTATTTTGTTGGTAAGAACTTTACACGCATAAACTGTAATTAGCTATTAGATGTGCCACATCAAGGGCACTGTCGATCGAAAACGACAGAGTAACACCTGTTGTAATTGCCCCACAGTGGCAAGCTCGGCGTTAGTTAATTCTGTCGGTATGTAGCCGTAGCAGAAAGATGCTTTTCAGTAGCGGCACAAGTAACTGTTATTAACGTATCATTACTCGATTTTCGCAAATCCAACGCCGTTCGGTGCTGTTGTAATTTTTCGACTTTCCTCGTCTAGTTATTTCGCCGATATCTTCCCTTATATTTCCATATCTTTTCTTTTCACAGTTACCTGCAATACTTGCCTTCGCTGCTGTCCTGTTTCTATTCTTGTCCATTCATTTACATGAATCCGCACATTCTTTTCGTTTGGTTTTCCGCAGCTTTCGTCGGCTTCTATGTCCTGATATTCTACGGTGTTATACTGTCTGTCATTTTTAGTTTCAGTCAGAGATACGTTAGATGCAATGATGCAGGGGAACACTGACGGCGAAAAGAGTCACCTAAACGCCGCTAAAGCACTTTGCGGTGATAATCTTGGGTCGGGCGTTCTATTAGCAGTTTTCTCGGGGGGCGGGCTCGGAAACCACGCCCACTTTCGCCACCGTCAGGCTAGACCCTATGTTCGATTTTGGCGGTCGCGGCTGTTCTCGTCGATAGGTATGGCAGGACCAGCCCTGTTAAGAGCAGCGCTCCCCCGATCGACACCCAGAGCAGAACGAAAAACAAGTTAAGAAGAACTACTATTGGCACCAACAATAGAATGGGCTGAAGAAGCAGTAGTAAAAGGAATGGAAAGACGTAAAGCGACTCTTGCTGTTTCATCTTTAGTAAAGGTCTGTGCGATGATAGTTTCAACCATGGTCTTAGCTTAGAAATTGCATTATTATTATTGTTGTCGTTGCAGCGCTTTCCTCTCGCACGGGCCTCCTGCTTACACATGTACACTATGATTTCGTGTTTATCTGTCGAGATACACAAGGGAACGGACACACGTTCACGTTTCTGCTCGTCTGTTACAGTTTTTTTAGGTCAGCCTAAAAATCAAAGGCAGGAAGAAACATCACCACAGGCGCAGCCACCTACAAAGCGAAAGTCAAGAGACCAGATTTCGTATGTTATTTACAACAATAGTAAGGCAGCGTTTTTTTAGTTCAACTGATTCGCGCAAGGAGGACCCCGGGAGGGGGGGCGGGGGGTACGAAAAACAATAGGTTGTAAAGCCACAATCCGTCGAGCGTGTGAGTCACTGGGATGAGGTCAGCTAGACCGTTGAACTCTATATTGGCTTCGATTTCATGTAAAGGGTAAAAGAGACCGCAAACTGACGGATGAATAGACGGATATAGCATAAAACACCGCCTCGTTATCTGCAGTTAACAGTTAAAATAAGATAGGAAACAGCATTGATCGAGGAGAACCATGAAAGGTGGTGTAACCGGCGATGCTTCCTTTAATGATCATATTTGACGTATACGGTCTTCGCTTCCATGGCATAATAGAAACCAGATTATCGGTCACTTAAAATCTGATGTTAATAAATCAAGTAACTGAAACAATTTGAGGAAAAACGCACGATTGGCTTCCTGTGCTATAGACGTCAAATTGCGCGCGTTCACCCCTACATTACTGCGCAAATGTAACAGATAAAAATAGTATGGCCCATAAATGCGTTGAAGTGGCTGGCTTCAGGACGCACTTCGTTTAACTAATTAAAAAATATGTCATTTTTATTTTAGCTTAAAGAATACTTGCTTTTTTTTTGAAGAACTTATATGCAAAAGGTACATGCATGAATGAACTAATTGCTAGATAGCCACGAACCGTTCTATATTAGCATGTTTTTGAGCATTAGGAAATAGATTATACCTTGAAGCATAAAGCTTGTTTATGGTTGGCGCCACAAAAAACAGTACGAACAATTGAATTTTCCTCCGTTTCCCTTTAGGCTGAACCCAGCGAAAGACTCCTCCTGTATAACGAATAGTATTCTGAATACCGGCATATGCATAGTTTACTTATAATTGGCCAAACGCTTCGTTGACTAGAGGTCTCGATCACTATATCTTTTATGCTCGCGCACCCACTAACAATAACCGTCAGTCATCGAGCAGTAAAATGAATCAATGTTTCATTGTTTTTTTTCGACCCGAACCAGCACTGTCCCGGTATTCGTCGTAGATGGCGTAGGGGCTTTTATCTGACCTTGATAGCCTTGCGGCCTCTAAATAAAAGGTTGACAATGAAATCCTTTAAGAGGCATTGGCAAGCAATAGCGGCTAGTGTCCAAGAACGCTTTGCACGTAGACTGTATGTTGTGAGCATTATTCCATCGCAATTTTAAAGTCCGCGTGCCTTCAGTGTGCATGATTTAATGACTTGCCATGGAAGTAAACTGCAGCCTTTGATTTTACATCAGTGGTACTGTTGCTGGGGTGCCGCGAGACGTTCACATCCATCTGACGTACAACACTGCCGAACTATCCCGGCCGGAGGCCATTTATGTCAGAGTATTTCGCCAGCCCGGTCTGGTCCAGGCAGGATAGGCAATGTTCTCCGAAGCAGGCGAACTTTTTCAGCTGCCTTGGACCTGAAAAGGTCCCACAAATCTAGCTCGCATCATAGAACCGGGCCTTCCCTGGTCTATGCTCCTTTGACGTTTACGACAGTTTATCTAGACGCACATAGTGAAACACAAACTTAGCTATCGATTTGACCCTATTCTTAAGCATTCTCGAGTAAGTCAAGCGACGTTAGTGTTCTTAAAACACTACGCGATAATAAGCTTCGTTTCATTATCCAAACAACTTTATGATGTACATCGTAAATCGTGACGCGTCCCGTTTACTTACGCAACAATGCAAATAACTATGGCAGCTAAATTAATATTTAATGCTAGCTTATAAAAGTTATCAAGCTAAAAGGATGTATTGATACAGATCATTTATTGTTTGCGGCATACAGTCCTCGGCCAGCCTAAGAGTGACATACTGCAGGGATAACAGCCAACCGGTAGAATATCCTGTGGTTCACTGCAGATGTTTAATAGCTGCTACCATTGACTGGTATTAGAAATAATGGCATGGGGACTAAATTTCCCTAAACGGGCAGTTCAGGTCCCAAAGCTGTCGTTACTAATCGCCTTCGAAAGACGAGCGGGGTTTGTTTTATCACTAACGGCTCACAATTGACGCTTAGGACAACAAGCTAGCCGCTGCGAAATTCAGTTAGATATATTAATGGTGTAGCTTAGTGGGTACTGTATTTATATGCTAATCTTAGGGATAGGTCACGAATTCGCGCATAGACACCCAGCTCGTTTCATGCTGGAAGCCCGGCGTCTGACGGAGTGCCCGACGGTGATGCCAGACGTAAAACTCGAAATTGTATTAGTGGCGTCTTCGCAACAACAGTCACAAACAATGATCAAACGTTTCGGCGATGACTAGACACTTTCGTCACAAGTTTATCGTGATTTGGCAATGTCTGCGTGCGGGTTGGTCCAGCACTCGAAGAAGCGGGCGCATATCAACTTTAATTGCTTTCAGAGGAATATTAGATTTAGTCGAAATTGCTCCGAGTGACGAACAGGGTGCCGCAGATCACTCCATATTCAACTGAAAGACCGAGCACATACTACGAGGTCGAGGAAATACGCAACCGGGTCGTCAGAGTCCTAAAGCGACATCTTTCTCTTGTCGTAAGTGAATACAGACTAAGGACTTACTATTTGCCTTTCTGGTACGTCCCAGTATGGGCTACTTGGTGCACAGGGCAACCGTGGCGTGGAATCTTATGCAGACAACACACATCTCCGCTTCATACAGTGCACACTATTTATTAATACATAGACAGACCGTTACGATATTGTTCAGTGACATCCGCTGGAGCAGGAATAGCAGCAACGCTGGTAACAGTCACACGTCAATATGTTCGTTTGTTTCCAGGCAACACGGTCAGAATGCGCTGTTTTTGGCTGGAAACAAATTCTATTTTCCCGTTCCTCGACGGCGCATTAAGCTGGCCACAATTTTCACCGCTTTTGTTGTGTTGGTGGCCAGCCGACGAACTGGAAAAGAAAAGCTAACTTAGAAGACGGGTCGAAAAACAAGGCTTCGGGTAGATGAAATGAAAAACCACTGTAGCAAATGAGAAGAATGGGGAAATGAGCAGAAACAACTTCGGACAGCCACGTACAAACACTGTTGCAAGTTTGGCACTAATACAGAGAGAAAACGTCTTTGTATAAGTAACGTTTTTTTAATTACACCCTTTGGCCTGGCCAGCTCACCACTAACGTTTGAAACGTTAGTCATTTTCATTATTTGATAGGGAGAATATGGAAGAGGACGCGAGATGGAAATGCAGTATATATGAATATGTCCATGAATATATTGCGATGAAGTACGAGGGTCATTTCGATCTATGCCATTTTTGGCACGTCTTCGCAATACGTAATCCGAGTTAAAACAGAAAGCTCGTTCTGCATTCAACCAATAGCAAAGTATCTGCATGTAGTATAACCAGCAGCGCAACTGCTCTACAACGACATTCGTACGTTACTCATAGCATAGACATGTAATGCTATTCATAGCATTCAGCCAGTCTATAAAGCAGCCTTGAAAAGTCCTCAGCCCTCTTCTTCAATCTCTAAATCAAGAGGAAAAACTTCTTTCCAAATATAATAGCCGGATAGAAAAATCGTTGATCGATACCGATGTCAGTAGAGCTTACGCAACGCCAGATTCAGAAAAAGAGTTATCACTTAGTCCGAATATTGTAGAGATGTTGAAAAACCAAAATGAATCGAAGTACAATTGAGGAAAAGAACACAAAAATAATGTTTGTTCTTTTGCTGTTTGTACACCAGCTGCCTCGGCCAGCTGCTCGTTAGAATTATAAGTCCCAGAGGAACCTCACGTATCCCTGACAGGATCTTGTATGCAACCAAAAAGTTACGCACATATGCAACGTTGCATCTCAGTACGCAACGATAACCATTCGAGGTAACGATTATAAAGGTCCCGCGTGATTGCACCCCAATCCAAATCACCTAGCGCACGTGGTGGCCTAGCCATTTCGCGTCGTTCTGGCCAGTTTCTAACCCTTATCTGGGCTAGGTTTTATAGTGAGGTAGTATAATATGATCTACTTTAGCTCTGTTAAGGCTTTCTGATGTTGCACGTCATTAGGGGCATAGTTGCCTCAGCAGCTGCAACAAAATTTACAGACAGAAAACATCAGTATTTTTCTATGTTCTGCTTATTTCTCTTGAAGATAATGTGTTTCCGTAGATGGCTTCACAATATATACAAATGGCCAAAGCAGCTTGAAAGTTTGTTCACGTATAATATAGCCTATAGACAGCGTTGTTTGTCTGTAAAGGGACAGCCTATACGCGTATATGTCTCAAATGCGTATATATCGCTAAGCCCAACGTAAGGCTCCGCGTTATATACAGCATTTGTAACAGCGTTGTTGAACTTGGTTGATCGTTTGGTTGGTTCATAATATATAGTATAATTATATAATAATATAATAGGCCATGCGACTTCATCTTGGTGGAACACGAGGCTCCATGTAGATGGCGTTCGATGACCAACTGCAGCGTACCGGAGCAATACCACGGACTCGGAAAGAAGAAAGCGGAGCTATCGTATCAAAACTAGCCGTTGCTTAACAAGTTAGAGAACTCATGGCGACAAGTGTCTAACCAACAGTACATTACACTTTCCCCTTTACACTTAGAAAGCCATTAAACGTGATTTCAAGTTACTTTACTTCATTTTTGCGATATCTTAAAAACAAGGAGCTATGCCGCAGTTATTGCAAATCACATGTTGCACCTAACCGTTCTCACTGATCTATAGTGCTCTATGGAGTCGAAACCCGTATGCAAAAGACAGGCCAAAAGTAGACTTACGGCAGGGACATGTATAAGTAGAACGATAGGAGAAGGCAGGGTTTCTGTTTAGACAAAGCGTAAGTTTTCAGCTTTTATGTGTGCAGTATATACATAGTACATGACCACCGCATACCTTAAGCACTATTCCTAACAAAACAGCTCTGCAATAGAAGCATCAGTTCCATTTCTGCTAGCAGTTGTCGATTAGAAACACCTAACCAGCCGTTCCCACAGAAACGTCCTTTAGACGCTGATCTTTTTCTTTTGATTTAAAAAGGCCGTAGTCAGAAGTAAGGTCGCAACAAAAATAATGTAAATACCTGCAAAGCCGGTGTACAAAGCGCAGATAAAAAGTACTGGGATCATCACAGCTTTTCAGCGTAACCGTAGCAGCTTCAACGTGGTCCTCTCCGTAAAACGAATTATGCGCCAAAACGTTGTTGTGTGAATGCGACCACGTTCCGCTAGTACGTCTGATACAACAATATCCTATATAGCGTTGAGCCCAATAAATCCATACGATATCTTGTGGTGTCTTGCTGATCGAACTTGTTATGACGGCGAGGGGAACTAAGCAGCGTCTGTCAGTCTGTTCTTCATCGTTTAAGGGATAAGATGTGCTTCTTGATGGTGGGTCGTCACACCTAGCAACGACGCACATTAGCGCGTCATGTGGCGCCAACATCGGGTTGCGCCCAGTAGTAAAGAAAGGGGCACATACGTGGGTTAAAGCCGAGTTATATCTGTCATAATACCATCGTGTATCAATGATTTGATCGATCAATGAACTGCTCCAGATCATTTTGGCAAATCAATCACACCGACTGTACAGTCGGTATCAACGCCGCGGGACATCGAAGAGCCGAAAGTATTATCGCTTTTTGTTGGTTAGCAATGCCTGAGACGATCGCGATACACACGCACACGGAAAGGGACGAGGACACAAATCTGCAGACGAATATCCTCAATAGAAGTCGATACCCGATCGACTTCAATTGAATGATGGTAATAATATTAATGCACAAACATTTAATGCGTCACTCAGCCTGAGGTGGCGGAATGGCAACAGAGCGGTGGCGGAGCGCCGAACAAGAGGACACAAACGGACGACGCGGTCACATTCCTATCGTTCAATCGATTTTACGTGAAGTGCAGTAATTCGGCTATTCTGGAGTATAACATAACAGCGATGATAGATGAACTAATAACACTAACTGACTGCTAACACACGGTAACAGAGACGGTCCTATAATATGGTGGTTCTCATATCTGCTCTACATACACGAAATTCCGATTCGTTCCCAAATATAACGAAGTTTTTTCCTATGTTAGTTTGCTCGAGATCGTTTCCTTTTTCTCTATTTTCGTTTTCATGATTTAAGCAATTACAATACAATGAAAATATCGCTCAAAAAAAGAGTGTAAAATATTCTCCATGGACAATCGTCGGGTCAGCGCAAGGCTTGCGGCAAAACTCCACATATTCCGATCCACCTGTTTTTCCTCCAGCTGAAGCCCTCCGAGTACTTCAGTAGTAGTACGGCTGCTTGCCGCTGTGGAGGGCCGATACTAAATGTTGTCAAAAACAGAAGATCTTTAGAGTTTGCTAATAGTCTTTAATAATAATGCTTCTTCATCTTAATAATAACAACAACAACTTTTCTGCATCCGCCGAGTCCCGATGAAGTATCCAATAGATATATAAGTGGGCCTCAGCAGATGGCGATGTTGGGCTGACTAGCCCAAATCAGAACAAACACGTTTAATGATAACTTCGCAGCCCGCACCTGACTGCATTTTTTGGAACGCTTGCAAACCTACGTAACTCGATTAAAATAGCCTATAATGTTTGCATTTAAGGCTATAGTAATACACGAACTAAACGACGAGGCGAAGCTCTTCATCCTGGATAGAGCATGAGAATAGTACGTAGCTCATTGGTCTTCACTTGCGAATTCTAGTTGTTCCGTTGCTGTTAAGTTTGCTGCCATAGTAGTAGTAGTAGTAGTAGTAGTAGTAGTAGTAGCACTATATTCCGATTACCAGCGACACAATATATAATACGTAGCAGTCCTCATTGGGCTTCAGTGACTGTTGCTTCTGCGTTCACTTGGCATCACACGTAAATTCAACGAATCCGACTCGCTGGTCAACAATGGCCCTCGTGTGTAGCGCGCACAGAATCGTTGGGTCTCATGTCTACGATAACCATGGCACCGGCAATAGCAGTGGCATGACACGGTTCATATGCTAATTTCGATTTGCTATGGAAATAAGCAGCTGCTACGACTGATGGTCGTTGGCTGGTACAGAACTATTATCTGTTGACGCAAATAAAAACCGTAGTCTTTACGCAGTACGTGCAGAGTTTTTGGACAGTAAAAAGCCATAAAAGTGCCACACAATCCTCTTCACTTGATCCACCCTTGATCCATATCATTACCGCCTAATTACGGCTATATCAGTGACGCACAGATGACTGATAAAAGCCTATTTAGTCGCTAGTTAAATTAAATATTCGTCCAATAGATTTTTGCATTTAAGTCTTTGTTTGTCTTTTCATTGTTTTTCTTGATCTCCTTTTCATTGCGGAACAATTGTCCGTACCGGGACGCACGCAATGGCAAAAATCAATCGACTAACGCAAAGGCAAATTGAAACGTTTTACGAACCTGGAAGCCCGCTAATAGTGTCGCTGAGATCATATTAACAAGACGTTGTTATGGGCTCGGGCTTTTCCGATCACATTTGTTGTCTTCATGCAACCGAACAAGAAGCTAGACAAATCGTAATTAATTAATTAATTAAAAATTACTAGACGGTAATTAAACTGATAATCAGCGAAATTATTATCGCTAATCCAGTAATGAGCATTAAATGCGCATGAATTTGAAGAAATTTGAAGAACAGTTGTGAGTAGTAAGTGCAGTGATCGGATACTCTCGGATAAGTTCTTCGTGTAAAAATTAGCCGGTGCCTTATCTAATCTAATGAAGTTTATCTATAACCCAAAAGATAATTGGTGTCAGCCAATTTCTTCGTGATCATTCTAAAGTTTGACAGCGTCCGAACTCCTTTGCCTAATAGAGCACTATAATCGGGCTATAGTAGTCTGATCATTTTTGAATTGCTTTGAGCATCAAGTAAAGAAGACGCTTAAACTCTTGTTTTTTGCAAAGGTAAGAACCTGAAAAGCGTGCACTGTCAAAACTAGGGCCTTTAAAAGCAACTGGTGATGTAGTTCCGAACAAAAAAACAGATCTAAGTTCATCAGTTACTGCTACCATTCGACTCAGTCGCCTTTCTTGTCAATTTCATTCTCGTCTTCTGACCTGAACCCTCAAACAGACCTCACTTTCACGTTTACCTCAATCGTATGCACCAGTATTTTAGCAAAACGTAACCTGTGGACAGGGAAGCATTTGGATTTCGGTTCTTGGGTCTAAATTTGCTGAACTAATGACGACCCTCACCTGGAGTCACTAAGCGCATCAATTTATGAAATTAACTTCTATTGATATTAGCTGCATAGGTACGATCACACACAAACCTCTAAACAATACCAACATATGTGTTTCGTAATCCGAACCCGTTTAATTGAAATTAATTCAATTAACGGACACTAATGCCATGCCTGTATTCCATATAATGTATAATCTGTATGCAAATTGAAAATGTCTGCTCATAGAACTACCCAGCTTCAAACTAAAAAAACGACATTTTAAGTCATGGTTGAGGAAGACAAAGAAAAGAGCCTATGATGATGAGGCCTAAGAGCCTATTTGTTAGCTGAATGCAAAAACATATTTACACCCCTGCCGCCTCGTTATCAAATCGGTCGATCACGTATATATGTCACGTCAGCTGCATCTTCCCAGCAATGTCTGCTCAGTGAAGTAAGCCACTGGGGCACGCGCCGCAGATTGCTATCGGCCGAACCATAACAATATACTCAGCGGGCTTTTTTAGAACGTTCCACAAACATTTTTGGTTACTGCAAATTGAATAGCCATGACAAAAATGCGTCTTTTAATTATACGAATATCCGTGACGGATTCATGTAACCTTCGATATGTGTCAACAGCAGCAGTTAACCTGATGCTGGTCATTCCACCTCCCAGCGCTTGTTACGTGTTTATTGAAGTATTACAATAAATCTACGACACAGGAAGCCGCCAGCGGCTACCGGTGACATTAAGGGCAGGCGTAGGCCCAATTATGTAAAGGTTCTTTGGGGGCTGCATTCAAGGGAATCATTGGACATAAAAATGTCTTTGGCTGTAGGACGGAATCGGCAACGGGACTTTAGCTTAAACAAATTCGTCTAAAACACACGTTTACCAGAACCATTTACAATATTCTACTTTTTACTATTCTTATTTGTTTCAGCGTGTGCATTAGTTTGAAAAAGTCGAGCGTAACAAGAAAAAATTGAGACGTTGTGCATCGTTGCTTTTCCGTACAAAACGTATATTTGCATTATGAGGACCAAACGCTTTTCATTCGAATAAGATTAACGTGATCACCAGTCACACAGGATCGGAAATGGTTGATGACGGTAACAGGTGTCAACAATCTTGGAACAGGGATGACCGATCATTTCATGGGGCAAATTGAAGAGCCCTACTGCACTGCATGCAGAAAATAAGTATATAACGGTAACTAAATGTTCGAACGTATACACGGTTTGCCTTGGCCGTTGCGTCTTTTCTAGATAGGAGCACATTCAAATCCGCAGAGGAGGTTATATGGAAAAAGTCTTGCCGCCTAAGTTACGTACAACTGAATTGTGTCCCTATAAGAGGTTTAAAAACTAGGTCCAAATAAGAACTCTTCTACCGAGACATACCTTTTCAAGGGTAGCTGTGGCACATACATAGACTGATCGAACTAATCATTTGAATATTTTCGCTCAAAATAAATTCGATAGATCCTCAGGTACGCGGTTAGAGGTAGTACGGCATATTATGATCAGAACAGTTCCGTTAAGCAATTTAAATGTTTTTGTATTTTTTCTTGGCGCAGATCCAATTTTTTACTGCGCACATGATTTTTTCAAGCCGTCATTTGTATACATAGGCGTGGGTTAAGGTAAAGCGTAAAGAGCCATAAGCAGTGTCGACATTATGATTCCGAATATTTCCCGTACAACTTATATCACATCATTTTCGTTTATAGCTGCTGTAGATAGTTGCACGCCACGTCAAAAGAGCTTTGCTCTCAATGCAACAGATGCACTTTTTCACAACCTTTAGTATCCTATTGTAAAACATTGCCATGCAAACCGTCATTTTCGGAAGCTTTACAGAGCCCCATGTGATATAAGCGTGCACCATCCGACTATGAACGCCAACGTTGACGCACGGCGAGAGAACTAAACGGAGTTACTTAAGAAATATTGTACAATGAAGAACCTGTGAAAAGGCTTTCGAACGCCAGTATAGCTGTGATTAGGACGGGTCTTCTCCAGGAGCGAACAGGTAGCAGGATCAAAGCCGATTATTCGATTTCATTGATAAAGACGTGGGAACCCGAACGAAGCTTGGCTTGAAGACCGAACCAATATGTATATCGGACCTATTCGTCATTCACCGCTTTGCTTTCTAATTTAGAAACACTTGGCCGAATGTGACACTATTATCGTCGAGCAACACTGATTTCACAAACTGCAAAAAAAAACGTCACGTATTTATCGTGCTGCCTACATCGCTTCCAGTTGGCTCCAATTCACATTCATCGCACGGGCTATTGAAAACGAAAAAAGCAGGACAGTCGTTTTAATTCGTACGCACAAACTGCACGGCCTAAAAATTATTCAACGGAAGTGAGATCAACGTTTTACGAGTTCCTAGCGGAAGCTTTGAAGTTCACATACAGTATACAGAGCATGCAGCGTTGTTGTATATAACAAAAGGTAATTTTTTCCTGGATAATTTGATTGAAGAATCGAAAAATATTTTCTTGTAACTTTTATAATTTGGGAATGTGCAGACCAACGTATGCTGCTATTAACGACAACGACATCGGGGCAGCGATAGAAGGGAGACAAGGTTCACTATCTAGGTAAGGTACTTTATTGATAATAGTTTTGGTACCTACGGTTAACTTCTACCAAATGGCCAGCGAGAACAGGCTTGCTTTTTTTTCCAAAGCAGCTGAAGGGCTGAAGACGATAAAGTCATGCAACGAAAACACAATATGGTAGAGCAACCGCTTTATGCTTCTCTCGAAAGTTATCTAACATAACCACCTGTTGAAGCCGGGAATTCACTCCCAAGTAATGGAAGCTAAAGAGATACGAGATAAATGCGGTGGGGCCTATTCGCAATCACACGCCTAGACCCCGTTTGCATTCTTCCTAGTCCTCCTTTGGCCCGTCTAGCTCCACACCGCAGTGACAACATAAAAGCACTTATCGCGCAGTTATTTACGCCGAGCACTCCCACTTCTATCTCAACGTATGAATCGATGCAAACTATAAGATAAGGTAGGCTCTTCTTGCTTGTCTTGCACGGCCTGAACCATCGTTTTACCTCTAATCGAGTGGGACCCAAACTTCGTCATTTGCTCTGTTCCTCTTGCCCATCATTACATTATGACGAGTCAGAACCACAATCCACCCGACATCGCACCCCACTGTAAACCGTGGCACGATCGCAAGTACTACCCCCGTGACATGGCGTGGTCTATAATACCAGCTAGTTAGGCTTTAATCGTCAGGCTATGTGGCTGCTTTGGGTGGGGAACCTTGTGGGTGGGGAAAGACATCGGTAGTCGTGGACACGTCGTGATATAGTATCGTAATAACAGTATCGCAGTTGCAGTTAGCAACGGATAATGTTACTGGTCTTGCCGAGGCTATCGCTGTTCGATGTCAAAGTCATCCCCGTCTAAGGGACCGAACATCACGTCCACCATGTCGTTGTGTCGCACGCCGGAAGGATTTTGGCGGGGGTGGTTGTTTACCGTGAGCGTCATTCAGCAGCTTCCCCCATTGGTACGTTTCATTCATTCGTTGCATACGCTGTGTAGACACTCCAGTAGTATTTTATCAGACGTTCTGTACAGGAGCATCATGTAAAAAACGATTCCGGCAGTGGGTGCTAACGCCAAAAAATGTCAAAGTTTACATAATCATTTTATTTGAATTCGATGGCGGTAAAAGTTATGGAGGGAAACAGAAATATATGGATGTCACCTATACGATATATATAGAAATAAACATTTTCATTTTATTTCAATTTGCCATTGTTCAATATGTACTATAAAATAGGGATACTGGATTGTAGCGAGTAAATTGATTCACTTGCAGAGTCACATCTCTCAGGAGGTAATCAGCATCGACCGCCTATCGAAAGACATCACACAGACAAGCTTTTATCTACCAGAGATACATGTTAAACGATTGTTTGCAAACGAGGGTGCAAGAGTAATGCAACTGCTTATTAATGAATACCTGCTATGGCTGAAGGGTCTGGTAACAATCAATTGGTCTACTATGTTAACTCGTGGTTTGTTCACTCATATCCGTCAACCGTAGATCTGATAACGGACGTAGTAATGGGTAATAAATCTGCTACAACCAAAGAATCTTTGAATACCGACTGGCCCTGTAGGGTAGACCAAGTATCAAGCGAAGACAAGCAGATTCGTCTGTGTGATTGTTTACCTTCCTCCTGCCTCCTCCAAAAAGAAACATACCGGACTATGTAAGTGCCCAAATTTAATAAAAATGTTAAAATAACATGTATTTGTAAATTTATAAATCAGCGTACATGAGAAGCGACTCGACTAATGGCAGGCTGACGATCTCACATATGTGACGTTGCTTATCTGATGGAAAATAATAAAGGTTCCCACTTGATAGAAAGAAGACGTATCTTAGAGTACCGCCGTAGTAACAACGCAAGTGTTCAAAAGCGTTGCAAAAATTCATTTTCGGATCACACTCAATATTTAAAAAATCCTGAGTTTGTTCTTCGTGCGATCCATTGCGTCTTCCAGATCGGCCGACAAACAGAGAAAAATTACTGTAAACAACAAATAAAAAAATTAAGGAACATCATTTTTGCTTTACCGTTTATCTACTGAGCTGAAAGCGAGTCTTGCACATGCCATGGCTCAACCTGTCTCATCTATATATATGTGTATGACTATGTATACACAAAGTGTGACTTTACACCCCTCATTGATGCGGCAAGATGCTCGTCTCGCAGATTTCGTCGGCTGGTTAACGTAGGCCAAGGTGTTTTTGTCTATGTCGATGTTGCCATTGTATTACAACCATGTCGGCACTGCCACATATACTAGAGGGAAAAGAGGGGTATAGGGGGTTGGCGTTCCAACTACGATATTAATTTGTTCCGCACATCTCCGGGGTCACGCGTAGAGCGAAAGTGCTAGTCATAAGTAAAGACAACCGGACTATATCAGGCGAAAAGGTAAAGCGACAGCGAGCGAACGATGCGTTATCGCAATATCCAGGCTTGAATTTTTTCCGCTGGTATTTTTCCGCTCAGCTTAAAACCTTCACAGTCCTCGATTTCCGTGCAAATCATGTACGTTTGAATGTACCATAATAAAAGGTCTGCAGTATGTAGAGAATGAAACCGTCTTTTTTTATCCTTATACGACGCTTTTCGAAAAGGGTGATTATGCAAAAATAATTACGTTTTTAAGGGTGCAATATACAAGGAAGCGGACACTTTGTATTGAAGGCCGTAAGATAGCAAGATCCAAGAGGTTGCAATGGCCAGAAATGACGGTAACATATAGTTGTACGTCCAGCTGGAAAATAAGATTATGCAAACTACCTCTTTCTACGAAACATATATCGTGGTGGCTTCAACAAAAGGTTTTACGTCACATAGTCTGACAAAGCCTTGATGTAATCATACGCGATCCAAGGATGCTGGATGATGCCTATACTGAACCGAGGATGCGTAGATATTATATTGCGTCTGATACCATTTTTATGAGACTAATATTTTTGTAATAACAGAGAGAGATAGAGAACTTTGCAACTGAGTGTTATGTGCCGTCAGAAAACTTCTGCCACTTGACTCAATGCAGAACAAAGTCCATCGGGTCTTCTCTGTTTTCAGGAGAGTTGACTGGGTACTATATTTGTGCTATGGATTGCCATAAAGTACAACGAAATGTAACTTTATGACTCTTTTAGATACTAACTCTTATGGTTCTTCACACGTTAGCTAATACAATAGATGTATGCTCATTGTGCAACTACAACTATAAATAATTTTATTCGTCCGAAACAACTGATCCTATTTTATATGTTTGGCCAGTTTCTCAAACTCGTTATTGATTGTAGCATAATTCATTTTTTTGTCCAACAGGAAAAAATTTACTTTTCCTAAAGTCTAACAGAAAAATCCCAAACGAAGCTCAGCGCAAAACCAAATCTTCTTCCGTAATTGTCTTAACACATAGCGAATACGCCTTAGTTCCCACCGTAGTAACAATTACTGCCAAGATCCCATAACACAGCACACGATTTCTTGCTAAGTAAAAAAGAGATCTCATTACCGGAACCATGATAGTCGCCTATCGTGTCATAACCCAATGGAACCGACAAAACATTTGTGTATCCACACAATGCACTACAAATGGGTGAAAAGGTATCGTCAAAGTAATCAAAACATCTCATTTGGAAGAATGAAAGAGCCCCCCTACACCTATCTTCCAGTACAAATTCTGATCCGAAGTGCGAGTAGAAAATAGGCGAACTACTTCTACACCACAGATGTCCCTTAATCCATACGGTAGCAAAATCTATTGAATCTAATGAACATAGCCGGATATAGTTCTGCTACCACATCTTGCGCTACGCTTTGTGTTCAGCTTATTGACCTACCTGTGCGCGGACACCGAGAAGTTCTTTCCGGTGACTTCGCCCACCCAAAAATCCTATAAGATTGTGTATGATATGCTCGTACTCAGCAAACCGTCTATCAAGCCACACCCATAGGCAGTTTGGTGGCTTTTCTACTTAGCTCGGAAATCTAATTCCTACCACATGACATCTTTTCGCGTCTTTGGGTTTTCCGCTTGTGAGCCTCCTATGTTAGCGAATCCGTCGCTTCCTTTCATATTTACGCCTGCTTTAGCCACAATTACTATTCCACCCGGTTTACACTACATACTTTCTAATAGGAAATTCTGCCATTTTACTTTATGGTGTGCCTAGCGCATACTGTATTAATGTTAAACATGAAGCACCAGTCACACATTGAAGTGAACTTCTTTATACACAGGAACGCGTGATGCAAAGCGTCCAGCATATTGTGACTTACGTTTGTGACTTTGTTTTGTTGTATCGCAAGGTTTTGTGCCGTGTATGCAAATCCTTCTGCACTCCTTTTTTGTCGAGGTTGACTCGAACTACGCTTGTTAAAGAGACGAATGAAGAAATAATTAACGTGTCCTTTTAACGCCGTTTGATAACTCCATATACGCTGATATTTAATAATCCATATTGTCGCCAAATCCTTTTCGTCAGTATAATAAATAGTATTTTCTAGTAGTACTATAGTACTTTCTGTTTAGACCTCAATGCGTCCAGTTACATCAAGTATGTCCAAATGACAGATTACTTAACCTAATCTCGAACACAAGACGCTACCGGTATCTCTTTATTCCTGATTAGGCTAGATTTTTCTATCGAGTAAGCTTTTCAAAGTTTGAATTTTCCCTGCCTCATCCAGGGATACAATTCAATTGCGATATTTGAGCGTCCGTGTTCGCGAAAAACAATATTGAAGGGCCTGAGCGGTACGTATGCATATTTATGCAAACATGGATGGTAATTGAAGCTTACAGAGGCCACTATAGTTATAACCATTATCATTAATGTTTACGTTACCCTAGGGGCTCGTCAAACTATAACAGTTCCTAGCTAGATAACTGGAAGACAGCTGGCGACCAACTGAGCTCGCTCTGGACTGGAGGAGCCCAGAGAATTTCGGCTACATTATAATTAGATCTGTATTAGCACACACGGCTGACGCTGGCACGCTCCGCAGAGTCAACTACATCACGGCGACTTCCGAACTCGAGCTTCATTCAGTAAACTAATGAAGGCGCATGTCATACGTTAAAATCGCACAGCGGGCAGGATTACGCTAGCAGCTGTGGCGGCAGCAGCTAGAAATAGCGCTGAACTACAAACGCTCATACGAAGCTAGTCTAAAGTCGTCTATACACTGCTCGTTCAGACGCTACTTTAATGAGTACTGCTTAAAGGGACATGGCGTACTCGACCCAGTCGCACATATCAGATTTACGAAATAATATGCTACTGTCAGCTGAACGATGACGAGGATGAGATGACGGGAAGATTTAAATAAGCTACAAGGCGGTCGTAAAAATGCAGGTGCTGAACATTTCGGACAGAATCGAGGGGCAAGCACATATAGAAAAATAGTTAGCACACAACAGAAAACAGGTTTTAGGTTTGTTTACAGGAAACTTTTCAAGTAGAGGAAAAGCTTTCTGAGAGTAACTTTATGCGTGTAGTACGTGTCGGCAGGAGAAAGTGTGTTATCAAACAGCTCATCCATGTGACAGTAGTCTCTACGTAGCTGATCCTGGACTTTTTCTTTATTAGCCCGCTAGAGTGAATGCTGTCAGAATTGAATGACTGACTGTTACTTACTGGCCGGATGTCTGACTGGCAAAGGGTCCACGTTCTCAAGCTGGACGGGCCGCCAAGCTACAATTTACGCAGGGATCCGATTCAGAGCACGCACGGCACAGAAACGCTCTGACAGGAGAGGCCGATGGTGATGGCAGCATCAGCGTTTAATGTTGGAACTAGACGAGTATGCAGTAAGTAATACGTGACTCCACGTGGCACCTGGCTAGTCATGTTACGGTGGACGGACTCAATTGCTCCACTTGCAGCCAGTCAGTCTACAAGAACGATAGAAAAGCAAGATTGTCTAATTGTTGCTATCTAAAAGAAAAGGAAAGATTCCTTTTGGAAGTTTATTATTAGTTATTTGGCTTCTTGCAGAATCAATGAATCTATTCTTGAAAACAATGAAGTGCTTGGTTCTGTGTCATTTATATATAAAATAGTAGAGAAAAAATTATACGACTAATACCTGCTAAGATTTACTTCAAACGTTCTCATGCTTACTCGTTTCTATCCGTAGCATAAACTGCTAAAGGACCACTCGAAACCAGCGATTTGTTTATCGGAGGGCACAAAGCAAATATTTTTTGAATGTTCTGAATCAATCATCCACTGAATGGTAGGGTAACTTTATCTACGGCGTGCTGTCAAAAGTGCGGTTGGGTTACATAACCCACAATGAAGATCGCGATTCACACGACGTGGTTATTAGAGGGGCTCCTATCTTCGTTAATCGCACGCGGTCGTGCGACACAACCTTACGCTACTCGCGCACTGCCCTCCAGCTGATTAGAATGAGCTCACTCAGCCACATATTCTACGATAAACCACATCTTCTGACTAAGTCTGTACCATGCGCTCATTGTCAAACATATTAAGAATTCCAGCTAGATTTCTTTGCTATGGAGGACTTAGAATCAACGTGTATATATATATATATATATATATATATATATATATATATATATATATATAGGAAGTGAGAAACGATGCAACCCTTTGTGCAGCTTTGTTTGTCACAAAACAACTATAGAAAACGGCGTTCCACTAAGGAAGGAAAAGAAGGAAAGGAAGGGAAAGGTGGCCATTGCATTCTGCATCCTCCAATTGGTTAATAATGCTGGCGTTACTAACTCCACGGAG